>NW_010972920.1:8707859-8710579 GCF_000737465.1 Haliaeetus leucocephalus
GGTGTGGTGTAGAGGATAACTAGTGAGTGTGGGGGGGGGGGGGGGGGAGGGGGACAAATGAAAAGGATTAAAGAATTTCCAAAGAGAAAAGGTAACTTCATTAAATCTTTGGACTGAGGAAATACAGTCTATTTCCTGAGGTCTATACTAGATACACTGCTCACTTTAAAAGTAATTTTCTCTTATTATTCACACAAAATGCATGCTTGGTGTTCACTGAGAGGAGCACAGTCAAATGGTTGAGTTGATTAATGTACTTGCTGCACCCAAATCCCTTAAAATCAAAACCCCTTACACGCAAATAAGTATAAAGAGCATACTATTTCAGTGTTTGAAACTGGTTCCATATGAATATGCTCATATGCCAGCCTTACACAGTTAAGGCCGATTTTAAACATGCAGTGCTTCTCTGTTGGGGTTGCAGCTGGAGCAGAGGAGATCATGCTAAAATACCTATGTTGCTATAGTGCAAATAAAAGCGCTACATGTATGTGTTTTTAAAAACCACATGAAAAGGGAAAGGCAAAAGTTTTGTTTACATTTTTAATTAATGAAAAAAAAAAGAAAAGTTGTTTTTTTCCCCCAGGTATTTACTTTAGGTCTTATTTGCTTATGTCAGTGAAGTGTCCTCCTTGTGTTTCATTGCAGTAAATGCACTGTAGTCATGCTTTGCAGTTGTTCTATGTAGAGCTGGCTTGACCTGTTTGATCACAGAATCTGTTCTCCTGATTCCTGCAAAAGCTTTTGCAGCTCTGCTCCGCCTGTTGTCTGCTGCCCCTCGTTTGGTGACTACACTTAGTAAAGCCAAAAGTTAATAACGGGGCCGTCTAATCAGCACTGTGAGTTAAAGAACATGAGATGTTCATGCAACTTTGCTTTAAACATATGGCACTTTCCATGCGCTTGAATAGTCAGGAATTACTGTGCAACTGAAGAGCAGAGGTACTGTATACCTTGCAGTTACATAAAGCACCGCCTGTTTTATTTTTTAGTAATGATCCCCATGCTTCTTTTTTGGGTTCAAACTCTTTGTAAAGATTGGAAAATTGTGTAGGTGATGTTTTCAAATTGCCTGAAGGCTCATAAAGAAGAAGTGCCTGGGGTATTTCTGCTCACAGCATATAGGTCACTAGAGGAGGCACGTGTTGGGGAGTCAATGGTTTTCATACCCAAATATTTGTTCCTTAGGCCAAGAAGAGATCACAAGATCAGCTAGTACAGACTTGTAAAACACACCATTACGCGTCTGTCAAGTATTCTGTGTCAAGACCAAAGGCTTCAGTTAGTCTGTATATTAGTGTCAAAAGCATAAAACATGACTCCGCAGGCAAAGACCCCACTGGGAGGATGACTGGATGGCTGGATGGATCCCCTGGAGGGTTTCCTCCCACCCTCATGCTGCAGAGAAAGCTGAAAGCCAGAAATGTCTCCCCACCTCTGGCTGGTGGGAAAATTTCTTCTGTCCTCAAGTAGGTAGAGCCCTGAGAATGATGTACTAAATGTTCGGCAAAGCGAGGGGATTTCTCTGTGCTGTCAGAGAGCCCTGTCCCCTGGGCTCAGCACCTTGTCTCCTGCTGCAGTCAGTCTTTGATGTCGGGGAAGGAAGAAGAAAGCAGACTTCTCCCTCAAGAAAAATTATTCTACTCGACCGCAGTAGAGAGCCTTCCTGAACAGGATTCAATTACAGTTGTTGTACAAATGTGTAGCTGTTAAATGCGATAGCGCGTTGCAAGCTAAGATATTTTTCAGAGGGAAAGTGAACAAAGGTGATAAATGGAAGGGTTTTGTCCCAGTCTTAACACATACATAGGCTGAAGAAATTCTCCCAAAAACTGATCAAAGCATACTTTAGCAGGTTATCTGATCTTATGTCAAAGCTCACCCATCTCCTCAGTAAGCGATTCCAATGTTTAACCTTCACAGCTTTGAAGGTGTCTATTTCAAGGTTGTACCAGTCTAACTTTAGCTCCCAGCCTTTGTAGGGCTTTAATAGAAGAGTCTTAACAGCCTTCACCACCAAACCTTCACCATCAAACCTCTTGTCCATGCACATTACATTGTCAAGGCATTTCTTGCCTTCCTTTGATTGCTTAGAGTAAGCTGGGCTCCTTTGGCTTCACGTCAAAAAAACTCTATTCCAGTTCTGAAATCTCTCAGTTCTCACTGGTCCTGGCTACATCTTCCTGATGTGCAACACTAAACCTGAACATGACGTTTTGCAAGATGCCCTATCCCTGACATTCTCATTAGTATGCCTTTTAAAAATATATTTAAAGAAAAGAAGCCACATTTGCTGCAGCTTTGGACAAGGAGCTCATGTGGAGGTAATTATCCACAATGACCTGTAAATCCTCTTCTGAGTCACAGCTTCCCAAGACAGTCCACCATTCCATAAGTACGATCTGTCTCCCCGTTTCCCAAGAGTATTACATTGCATTCAGTTGATTCAATAGGTTGTGTTTTTTAATATGTGGTCATATAACCCAGTGAGCTAAACTGTTCCGAGTGCTAATCTGTACTCTTCTTTTGCTACCCCACTAATCTTTTTATCAGTTGCAAGTTTTACCAGGAATTGCTTTAGAACACTGTTCATGTCCTTGTATAAAATTTCTGAATAACAGACATCAATGATTAGGTTCTGACAAGCCCCTAAAAGAAATTAGTATCTTTATGTTGTGGTATGTTGTGGTATCTTCTGATGGGTACATCTCCCTACCAAT
>NW_010972920.1:8710823-8711049 GCF_000737465.1 Haliaeetus leucocephalus
CCACTCCCTTCACCAGCCCTCTGTGTGAATGCCGAGCAGTGGAGCAGCTGACTGTATAGGTATGCTTCCCTACCTCTTGAAGTGGATGACCATCACGATAATGTAACTTTCTGCCTTGCGGACTCAATCAAGGGCTTGCAAGTGTACAAAACTGTTTCAAACATAGCAAAACAAATTTAGTTTATCAGCTCCTGTAGTCAAAGTCTGGAGTTCTGCTTTACAGGTG
>NW_010972920.1:8712842-8713175 GCF_000737465.1 Haliaeetus leucocephalus
TTCCCCAAATCCATCTGTGCTTCCACCAGTATAGAGAATTACTGACCCTGGCAATGCCCCAGATGGCAGATAAGGATGCAGAAAAGGATTGCTTATTTTATTAACTTTAGCTACCCGGGGGGAGGGGCTGAGCCCACCATTTCAGATTGAGCACACGGAGAATATACTATGCCAATTAAATCCAATTAAAATATCTTTCATGAGAAATCACGACAGAATGATACTTCTAATATCTTTTTCTCTTGATGTGGCTGGTGTGGAGAAAGCTTGTGTATAAAGCTGAAGGAATGAGTCCTGCCTCACAAATGGAAGAAAATGAATTAATAAATTTTG
>NW_010972920.1:8713188-8713404 GCF_000737465.1 Haliaeetus leucocephalus
GGGGAAGGCTGTTTCTTTCATGATGTTTGTCTGGGAGCTAAGGGTTTCCATGAAGTCTAATTCTCAGAGTCTAATTTAAACGCCTATTCTTTCTGCATAGTTTTTTTTGGAGAGACAAAGACTGCTGCATATGGACTTGGAGTCCTCTGAGGAGGACTTTTTGATTGAATAGGGAACATCAGTTCCCAGTAAGGGTTCACATGAGATATGAAAAGC
>NW_010972921.1:0-526 GCF_000737465.1 Haliaeetus leucocephalus
GTGGAGTGCTCCGAAACTCTTGTTGCAACATCAGCTGGAGGTGAGACCTTGTGTGCACCTGAAGCCCCTGGTGACCAGGGAGTGCCATCTGCCACCAGAGTGGGGGAAATACTCAAAAGCAGAGAATAGTGCAGTTAAAAGGCCCTCAGCAGGCTCTTTCCTCATTGACCTAATAGTCCGCTTGATGTTCCAACTTAGACATCAGTGCATATTATGAATTTGCCCGAGCTCTGCTGCAATACGGAGAGATACCTAGGACCCCAGAAGGGACCGGTCCAGCAGGCTATCTCTCAGCCTACCCGCCGTGCAAACCGTCATCACCGAGTTAAAGACAAAACCTGGCCGCTTGACCTTTACATATTGGCTATAGCAGTGTTTTCTGGCATGGTTTTTGATCTCACTGGGTCCAACTCTTAATCCCGGTCCCATGGAGGATGCTGCTGCCTCTCCTTCAGCACGCCATCCCCTCAAGCAGAGCCAGATTTGACTCTGAAACGATGAACTGCTCTAGACCTGCCTAACTCTG
>NW_010972921.1:2795-3000 GCF_000737465.1 Haliaeetus leucocephalus
ATTATGTCCACCCTGTTCTTAGAGTTCATTTACAGTACTAGACTGAGAAACCATAGTACTTAATTGGAAAAGTCCCTTACAGAAACTCAGTCTTATTGAACAGAGTTGATGCAAATCTGAAAGAATGGAAGGCTTTCTGGCCTTACTATTGTTTCAAACATAGAAGGTTATAACAATGTGTCACAAAGCCAGGTGAAGTTGACTA
>NW_010972921.1:3172-3536 GCF_000737465.1 Haliaeetus leucocephalus
AGCAGAGGTATTTTATTCCCATTCATGTTTGTGCAAAGATGGGGGTTAGGGGGACATCCACAAAGCTAGCACACCTCATGCCAAAACGGACAAGCAATTTATACAGTTCAGTTATACACATTCGATTTCCAAAGTTTTTCCCCAAAACTATTACCGGGAGTCGCTTATCTCGCACAGTTTCTATCGGGTTGAAGTTCCCCTGCTTCGAATTAAAGGTCCAGTGTTCTTTTCTTCTACAGCACATGCCCAAGGGGGCGGGGGAGGGGGTAAATCTTTTGGTCGTGAATTGAGTCGGTGGTCTGATCTGCTCGTGCTGCCTTTACCTTTCCTCCGGTTATCCAAGATTTTTGCTGACTTCGTGCCT
>NW_010972922.1:0-238 GCF_000737465.1 Haliaeetus leucocephalus
GGGGAGTTTGAGGGGGGATTTGGCGTGAAAGTCAGGGTTCGGGGCAGTTTTGGAGGGGATCGGGGGTGAAAGTCATGGTTTTGGGGAGTTTGAGGGGGGATTTGGCGTGAAAGTCAGGGTTCGGGGCAGTTTTGGAGGGGATCGGGGGTGAAAGGCAACAGTTTTGGGGAGTTTGAGGGGGGATTTGGCATGAAAGGCACAGTTTGGGGGAGTTTGTGAGGGTATTGGAGGTAAAAGT
>NW_010972922.1:591-830 GCF_000737465.1 Haliaeetus leucocephalus
GATTTGGGCTGAAAGTCGGGGTTTGGGGGAGTTTGTGAGGGCATCGGAGGTAAAAGTTGCGTTTTGCAGCAGTTTGAGGGAGGATTTTGGGTAAAAGTTGCGGTTTTGGGGGAGTTTGTGAGGGGATTGGGGGTAAAAGTTGCAGGTTTGGGCAGGTTAGAGGGGATTGGAGGTAAAAGTCGGGGTTTGGGGGAGTTTGAGGGGGGATTTGGGGTGAAAGGCGCAGTTTTGGGGAGTTT
>NW_010972922.1:945-1404 GCF_000737465.1 Haliaeetus leucocephalus
GGGGTAAAAGTGGCGGTTTAGGGGGAGTTTGTGAGAGGACTGGAGGTAAAAGTTGCGTTTTGGGGCAGTTTGAGGGGATTTGAGGTGAAAGTCGCGGTTTGGGGAGTTTGTGAGCGGATGGAATGTAAAGGTGGCGTTTGGGGGCAGTTTGAGAGGGGATTTGGGGTGAAAGTTGCAGGTTTTGGGTGTTTGGAGAGGGGTGGATGAGGAGATCGGGGTAAAAGTTGTGGTTTTGGGGAGTTTGGGGGGGGTTGGAGGTCAAAGTGGCGGTTTTTAGCAGTTTGAGGGGGGATTTGGGCTAAAAGTCTCGGGTTTGGGGAGTTTGTGAGGGGATTTGAGGTAAAACTCACGGGTTTGGGTGGTTTAGGGGAAATTTGAGGTAGAAGTAGCAGTTATGGCGAGTTTGAGAGGGGATTTAAGTTAAAATCCCGTTTTGGGGGATGTTGAGGTAGAAGTCAC
>NW_010972922.1:6616-7184 GCF_000737465.1 Haliaeetus leucocephalus
ACCCCCCCCCCCCCAAATCTTCATCTATGGGGCGCCCCACGGCGGCGAGGGTGTTGAGGGGGCGTCCGTCTTTGGTCGGGGGGTGCCCCACATCTATGGGGCCTGCCCCACATATTTAGGGGGTGCCCTATATCTGTGCCCCACATACTTAGGGGGCGCCCCACATATTTAGGGGGTGCCCCACATACTTAGGGGGTGCCCCACATCCATGCTCAGCCCCTTTAGGAGCCGGGTTACTTACTTAGGGGGTGGCCCACGCCGGGACCCCCCTTACTTAGGGGGTGCCCCACATCTCTAGGGCCCGCCCCGTACTTAGGGGGTGCCCCACATCTCTAGGGCCCGCCCCGTACTTAGGGGGTGCCCCACACGAGCGCTTACGGGAGCCGTGGGTCTACTTGGGGGGCACCCCACACCGCCGTGGGTGCTTGTAGGACCCCCCATATCTACTTAGGGGGCACCCCACACCGCCGTGGGTGCTTTTAGGACCCCCCACACGTACTTGGGGGGCACCCCACACCGCCGTGGGTGCTTCTAGGACCCCCCGTTTCTACTTAGGGGGCACCCCACA
>NW_010972922.1:7453-8627 GCF_000737465.1 Haliaeetus leucocephalus
CCCCCGCCACCCCCAGGACCCCCCAAACGTCTCTTTTTTGGGCACCCAGCGCTGGCTTAAAGGACCCCCGGGACCCCCACGTCTCCCTCGGGGGGGGCACCCAGCGCCACCCCACGGATCTCCCGGACCCCCAACGTCTCCCTTGGGGGGCACCCCACACCCGAAGGACCTCCGGGACCCCCAACCTCTCACTTGGGGGGCGCCCGAACCCGGTTGAAGGATCTCTGGGGCCCCCCCCCGCCCCCGACGTCTGGCTTGGGGGGGGCGTCCGTCAGCTGGAGGACGATCCGGGACCCCCGGCGTCTCACTTGGGGGGCAGGCGACCCCTTACTTGGGGGGCGGACGGCATTTCGAGGAGCTCCGGGACCCCCAACTGCTCACTTGGGGGGCAGACGACCCCTTACTTGGGGGGCAGACGACCTTTTGAGGAGCTCCGGGACCCCCAACTTCTCACTTGGGGGGCAGACGATCTTTCGAGGAGCTCCGGGACCCCCAGCTTCTCACTTGGGGGGCAGCCGACCCCTTACTTGGGGGTCAGACCATCTCTGAAGAAGCTCCAGGACCCCCAAGCCCTCACTTGGGGGGCAGACGACGTCTCGAGGAGCTCTGGGACCCCCGACCTCTGACTTGGGGGGCAGACGACCTCTTCTGGGACCCCCAAGTCGTCCCCCCCAGGGGCACCCAAGGACTTGTGGGGCACGTGTGGGGCATCTGGGGCCCCCCCGTCTCTGCCAAAAGACCCCTAAGTGTGTGGTGGGGCCGCCCGAGACCCACACGAAGATGTCTGGACCCCCAACGACTCGTGTGGGGCGCCCCATGGATCTCTGTGACCCCCAAGGACTCATGTGGGGCGCCCCATAGATCGCCAGGACCACCAACATTTCATGTGGGGCGCCCCATAGATCTTCGGGACCCCCAAGAACTCGTGTGGGGCACCCCATGGATCTCCAGGACCCCTGAGAACTCGTGTGGGGCGCCCCATAGATCTCCAGGACCCCCAAGAACTCGTGTGGGGCGCCCCATAGATCTCCGGGACCCCCAAGATTTCATGTGGGGCGCCCCATAGATCTCCGGGACCCCCAACGCCTCCCGTGGAGATCACCTGACACCAGCTGAAGGACCCCCGAGACCCACACCTGCCGTGTGGGGCGCCCCACGGATCTCTGGGACCCCC
>NW_010972922.1:8695-9212 GCF_000737465.1 Haliaeetus leucocephalus
GGACCTCCGAGACCCCCAGCAACTTATGGGGTGCACCATGGACCCCCAACTTATGGGGCACCCCACAGAACTCTGGGACCCCCAACAAGTTATGGGACAGCTTATGGACCTTCAACAACTTATGGGGCGCCCCACAGGATTCTAGGACCCCCAACAACTTATGGGGCGCCCCACGGAACTCTGGGACCCCCAACCACTTATGGGGCGCCCCACGGACCTGCGAGACCCCCAACAACTTATGGGGCGCCCAACGGCCTTCAAGGACCCCCAACAACTTATGGGGCGCCCCACGGAACTCCGGGACCCCCAGCAACTTATGGGGCGCCCCACGGACTTCCAAGACCCCCAACCACTTATGGGGCACCCGATGGACCCCGAACCACTTATGGGGCGCCCCACAGAACTCCGGGACCCCCCCAACAACTCCCATGTGGGGCACCCCACGGATCTCCGTGACCCCCAACCTCACTTGGGGGGCACCCCACGGATACTCCAGGACAGCCCCCGTGGAGGTCAC
>NW_010972923.1:0-322 GCF_000737465.1 Haliaeetus leucocephalus
GATCGGGGGGCACCGGGACCCCCTTGGGTGGGAGATCGGGGGGCACCCGGCCACCGGGACCCCCTTGGGTGGGAGATCGGGGGGCACCCGGCCACCAGGACTCCCTTGGGTGGGAGATCGGGGGGTTCCCGGCCACCTGGGTCCCCTTGGGTGGGAGATTGGGGGCCACCGGGACCCCCTTGGGTGGGAGATCGGGGGGCACCCAGCCACCCGGACCCCCTTGGGTGGGAGATCGGGGGGTTCCCGGCCACCGGGACCCCCTTGGATGGGGGATTCCCATCTGCCTGGCTCCTTTCCGGGTGCTTGGGTGGGCACCCTGGGG
>NW_010972923.1:2972-4901 GCF_000737465.1 Haliaeetus leucocephalus
AGGGACATTCCCAGCCCCTCCTGGGTTCTCTGGTGGGGTGGGAGAAGACGTAGGATGGAGCCCGCTTGGCCGGTTGGGGACGTTGGGTGATGGTGGCCCCCGTAGGGACATTCCCAGCCCCTCCTGGGTTCTCTGGTGGGGCGGGAGAAGACATGGGCTGGAGCCCACCTGGCCACCTGGGCTCATGGAAGGGGTGGTGGTGCCCACGGGGCCATCTCCAGCCCTTCCCGGACGCTTTGGTCCTCCTTCCCGCCTGCAGTTACGTGGTGCTGGACCTGATGGAGAGCGACCTCCACCAGATCATCCACTCGGCGCAGCCGCTGACGCTGGAGCACGTCCGCTACTTCCTCTACCAGCTCCTGCGGGGCCTCAAGTACATCCACTCGGCCAACGTCCTCCACCGTGATCTGAAGCCGAGCAACCTGCTGGTGAACGAGAACTGCGAGCTGAAGATCGGCGATTTCGGCATGGCCCGGGGCCTGGGGGCCGACCCGCGGCACGCCAAAGCCTTTCTCACCGAGTACGTGGCCACCCGCTGGTACCGGGCGCCAGAGCTGCTGCTCTCGCTTCACCGCTACACCCGTGCCATCGACATGTGGTCGGTTGGGTGCATTTTTGCCGAGATGTTGGGTCGCCGGCAGCTCTTCCCCGGCAGGAACTACGTCCACCAGCTGCAGCTCATCATGGCGGTGCTGGGAACGCCACCGGCGACCGTCATGGCCGCCATCGGTGCCGAACGGGTGCGGGCTTACGTGCAGAGCCTGCCGCCGCGGCCGGCGGTGCCTTGGGAAAGCCTCTTCGGCGACGCCGAGCCGGCGGCGTTGGCGCTCTTGGGTCGGATGCTGCGCTTTGACCCGCGGGAGCGGGTGGGGGTGGCTGAGGCGCTGCGGCACCCGTTTTTGGCCAAGTACCACGACCCCGAGGATGAGCCCGAGTGCGTCCCCGCCTTTGATTTTGCCTTCGACCGCCGGGCGCTCACCAAAGAGGAGATCAAAGCAGCCATCGTGGCCGAGATCGCCGACTTCCACGCCCGCCGTGACGGTATCCGGCGGCAAATTGCCTTCGCTCCGGCCGGCGGCACCGAAAGCGCGGCCAGCGGGGCTGGCGTTGGCGTCAACGCAGCCAACGGTGCCGTGACCAACGTTAGCGTCCCCGTGGGCGACATCAATGCGGCTAACGTTGGCGTCAACACGACTAGCGTCAGCGCGGCTAACGTCAACGTGGCCAACGCCAGCATCAACATGGCCAACGTCGCCATGGGCGACGTCACCATGGCCAACGTCGCCATGGGCGACGTCACCATGGGCAACTCCAGTGTCAACGTGCCCAATGCCGGTGTCAACATGGCCAATGCTACCCTGGCAAACGTCAATATGGCCGGCGTTAACATGGCCAACGCTGCCATGGCCAACATCAGCGCCACCATGACCAACAGCAACGTCAACATGGCCAACGCCACCATGGCCAACGTCAACGCCACCATGGCCAACGTCAGCGCCGTCAACGTGCCCAACGCCGCGGTGACCAGCGTTGGCCCACCCTGGCCCTGCGCCGACGTGGACATGCCAAGCCCCGGCCCCGCCCCTGCTCCTGACTGCCCAATGGACTCTCCCCGGGTGAAGGCGGAGCCGGGGGCCCCTGTGGCGCCCAAGCGGGACGGCGCCATCTCCGACGACACCAAGGCTGCCCTCAAGGCCGCTCTGCTCAAGTCGGCCATGAGGAACAAGAGCAAAGGTGAGGGGCACCCAGATACTTGGGTGCCCTGAAGTGTTACGGGCGGGGTTGGGGCTCCATCCCCGGATTTCTGGGTCCCAAGGATTGGTTGTGGTCGTGGTTGGGTCGGCGGTTCCATCCCCAGGCTCCTGGCTCCACAGAGTTGGGTTGGGTTGGGTTGTGGTTGGGTTGGGTTGGGTTGGTGGTTCCATCCCC
>NW_010972923.1:4959-5270 GCF_000737465.1 Haliaeetus leucocephalus
TGTGGTTGAGTTGTGGTTGGGTTGGGGCTCCATCCCCGGACTCCTGGGTCCCAAGGATTGGTTGTGGTTGTGGTTGGGTTGGTGGTTCCATCCCCAGACTCTGGGGTCCACAGAGTTGGGTTGGGTTGGGTTGTGGTTGGGTTGGGGCTCCATCCCTGGACTCCTGGGTCCACAGAGTTGGTTGGGTTGTGGTTGGGTTGGGTTGTGGTTGAGTTGTGGTTGGGTTGTGGTTGAGTTGTGGTTGGGGGTTGGGTTGGGGCTCCATCCCCGGACTCCTGGGTCCCAACGGGGGATTGTGGTTGTGGTTGGGT
>NW_010972923.1:11763-12908 GCF_000737465.1 Haliaeetus leucocephalus
CTAGTTAGCTGGTTGGATGGGTGGTTGGTTAGTTGGGTGGGCGGTGAGCTGGATGGGTGATCAGCTGGGTTGGCGGGCTGGGCGATGGATGGGTTGGTTAGCTGGTTAGGTGGGCAATGGGCTGGTTGGTTAACTGGGCGATGGGTTGGTTAGCGGGCTGGCAGTTCTCGGGTTAGTTAGGTGGTCGGTTGGTTAGCTGGTTGGATGGCTGGCGGTTAGATGGGCGGTCGGATGGGTTGGGAGCTGGTTGGGTGGGTAGTTAGCTGGTTAGTTGGGCGGTCGGCCGGTTGGTTAGCTGGCTGGGTGGGCAGTAGTTAGCTGGTTGGTTGCTTAGCTGTTTGGATGGGCAGCTGGTTAGTTGTTTGAGTGGCTGGGCGGTCGGTTAACTGGTTGGATGGGTGGTGGGTAGCTGGTTAGCTGGCTGAGTGACTGGTTAGCTGGTCGGAGGAGCAGTTAGCTGTTTGAGCGAGTGGTTACCGGGTTGGATGGGTGGCTGCTTAGCTGATTGGGTGGATGGTTAGGCGATTGGGCGATCGGTTAGCCAGTCGGATGGGTGTTTGGTTAGGGGGTTGGGTGGGTGGTTAGCTGAACGGATGAGCGTTTGGTTAGCTGGTTGGGTGGGTGGTTAACTGTTTGGATGGGTGGTAGTTATCTGGGTGGATGGGCGGTGGTTACCTGGTTGGGCGGTTAACTGTTGGGGTGGTTGGTTAGCTGGCTGGATGGGTGGTGGTTAGCTGGTTAGATGGGTGGTTAGCGGGTTAGTTGGGTGGGTAATGGCATCGCCTCAGGGACGCGGTGGAATGGGCTGGAGTCACCTCTGCCCCCCCTGTGGAACCCCCCATATGACCCATCCCCAGGTCCAGAGAGGAGCAGGGGAGGTCCTCCACCCCACCCCACCCCGGGGCGGGTCAACCCTACCTTACCCAGCAACCACTTCTGGGGTCAACCCGACCCATAAACCCCCGTTTAGGACCAGGCTCACCCCTCACCGGGGTCAGCCTGCCCTGTGACCCCTCTCTGGGGTCAACCCAACCCAACCGTCCCCCAAATCCTTCTCTAGGGTCAACCAAACCCGACCCATAAACCCTCTTGAGGGCCAACCTGATCTGTGGACCTATCTTTAGGGTCAACCCAGTCTGACCCAT
>NW_010972923.1:13676-15611 GCF_000737465.1 Haliaeetus leucocephalus
AAAAAAAAAAAAAATTAAAATAAATGACATCCGGGCAGCACGGGGAGGAGAAAGGAGAGAAGAGAGGAACGTTACGGAGCAGGAGAAACCCCCTCGCGTTGAGGACCCAGATATCCGGGCTCCCGCCCCGCCCTCCTGCCCCACCCCATCACTCACCCTCCGGGCTTTGCTCTGGTACTTTACGGCTTTTTTGGTGTCCGACACGGCTCGTTCCACGTAGTCGACCGAGTGTTCCACGTTGTACTCGATGCGGTCGATCATCTCGCCCTGAGAGGCAGAACCGGACCCTGAGCCGCGTGTCCCATCTTTGGGGTGGGGCTGGCACCCCAGGGCACCCACCCCGGCACCTAGGATGGGGGCTCGATCGGTTCTAGGTGGTTCAACGGTGTCTTGGTGGGCTCAAGAGCTTTCGATGGCATCGAGGTGAGCCAACAAGCCCTAATGATGGCTTTTGGTGGGTTCTAGGTGACCCTTGGTGGGATCAAGAGTTTCTGATGGCGCCCAGGCAGGGCAATGAACACTAAATATGGGGTTTGGTGGGTTCTAGGTGACCCTTGGTGGGCTCAAGAGTTTCTGATGGTGCCCAGGCAGGCCAATGAACACTAAATATGGGGTTTGGTGGGTTTTGGGTGACTCTAGGTGGGCTCAAGAGTTTTTGAGGGCATCCAGGTGAGCCAATACACACTAAATATAGGGTTAGGTGGGTTCTAGGTGACCCAATGGTCTCTTGGCGGGCTTGAGAGCTTTTGATCATGGGTTCTGGATGATCCCGTGAGCTCTGGAAGTTTCAACAGGCTCTGGAAGATCCAACGATCTCTCAAATGTTGTTTCTCAGTGGGAGGGAGGGATCCACGGGATCCGGTACCTCGCTGGGGGCTTTGTGCAGGTCTTCAACCCCAACGCGGGAAGAGTCCGAGCCCTCCCTCCGTCCCTCGCCCGCCCCTACCTGGCTCTCCACCAGCATCGCCATGTCCACAAACATGTCGTGCAGCTCCCGGATGCTCGTTTCCAGCTTTATGATCTCGTTGTGTCGCGTCTCGATCTCGTTCAGGGCCTGTTTGGTCATCTGCGAGTCCATTTTGATCTGGTGGGAGAGAGGGGAGTTGGGTGGGAACGTCGGGTGGGGGTCCTCGGGCTCGAGATGATCCAAAGTACCCCAGCGGGTCATAGGCAACCTCACGGTTTCTAGGTCATGCAACGATTCGGGGCATCTCCTTGGGTTCTAGGTGACCTAACGGGTTCCGGGTGACCCAATGGGCACCCAGGTCCCTCAAAAAGCCCCGAGGGGCTCCAGGGCACCTGCTGGTTTTCAAGTGACGCAAAAGCCGGTTGGGGCGTCTCATTAGCCCCTGCTCCGGCTTCGTTGGGTTCTAGGCGCCCCATTGGGCGCCGGGGGGGCCTCCAAGGGTTCTTGACCGCGGGGGCAGAGAGACCTCACTTACGTCATCCGTGAAGATGGCCAACTTCCCGCTCTCCAGCATGTCCTCCAGCTCCTCGTTGGTGGTGGTCCGGCCGGCTGCGGAAAGAGGGGCGGTGACAGGTGACACCCCACCCCCCCCCGCCCAAAACCCCAATTCCGGCGTTTTCTCTGCCCCGCCCTCGCCGGTTGCCACGACCTACTGATCTCCAGCTGTCTCTGGATCCTGTCCTTGCACCGGTCGCGGTACTTGGACTGGGTGGCGTTGTACTCCGTCATCACCTCCACGAACTTGCGGGACAGCGTCGAGTGCTGGGGGGGGGACGTGGGGATGGACACGGCGTGGGCGGGGGACCTCGCGCCGGTGGCCACCAAGAAGAAGGAGGAGGAGGAAGAGGAGGAGGAGGGATACCTGCGTTTTCCGGATGCGTAAGTCGGCCGAGGAGCGGTTCAGACCTTCCTCCTGCTCGATGCTCTGCTCGATGGCTGCAGGAGAAAACGGCGTGACATCTCCTTCC
>NW_010972924.1:0-1810 GCF_000737465.1 Haliaeetus leucocephalus
TGTTACTGCCTAAAGACTTCTTTAAACCAAGGCCTTTTTATTCCTTGCTGTTCACTGTGAAATTTTTACTTTTTCACATAGTTTTAAGCATTTAGAAACTCTAGAGAGAAGAATACAAAACTAAATGGGTACAGAGTCTCTGAGTATGTCATGAATAGCTTGATGATACAAATTCCCTAATGTGTGAGGGTAAAGGGTACATAAAATTTTACTGAGGCAAGCCTTCATTGCTCAAGGAACTATGAAATCTTACTTGCTACTGTTGTATTGTAGTGAGGATGCTTCTATACCCTGTGGTTTTCCAGTTTGCTTGAGTAGGCTCTAAAGCATGTAATCTATTAAAATATTAAAAATGATGAATTATGAATGGAAGTTCATTACAATAAGATAAAAGAACTCTCTACTCTTTCTTTACATTAAGATGCAGTGAAAGCTTAAAACTTTTCAGTGCTTCAGTGTCATTTAAAACTGAATTTGTCAAAGAAGTCACAATGTCAACGACTTTGGGGAAATGTAATATTTTGCCATGATTGCTAATCTTTGTTTGGCAGCTTATAGCTGTCTCTGACAAAAGTATTCCAGTAGCCTTTCTGCATAACAAGCAGCACAAAGCCTTTGCACTGAAGTGCCAATCAGCTCATTGCTCTTGGGCCTGCATAATTTTGAATGGAAAGTGGAGGAATTGCTTTATTTTATGTATTTGTTATTTTAATCTGAACTGAAATAATGAACAATACCTGGCCTGTTTTAATGTGATGAACCAACCTTTAAAATTTCTAAACATATGAAATACTGGAAAGGGTTGCTTTTTTTCTCCTTTTATCCAAGGAAATAAACCTTATTGCCATATCTTCAGGTACGTGCCATAGTGTTTTTTTTAAATTGAAATTTCATACTTTTGTTTATTTTTGATTGCCATGAATATTTTGGGGGTTGAAGAGGGAAGAATGCTTTTTGATGGTACTTCAGATAAAACTTACAAGCATATAGTAATGTTATTGGATTTTTCAAAAAA
The DNA here is from genome assembly GCF_000737465.1 of Haliaeetus leucocephalus. Taxonomy (NCBI): domain Eukaryota; kingdom Metazoa; phylum Chordata; class Aves; order Accipitriformes; family Accipitridae; genus Haliaeetus; species Haliaeetus leucocephalus. The sequence goes on from NW_010972924.1 coordinate 1,016, forward strand.
CACCAGTTTTCCTTCTCAGCTCATATGCATTACTTCGGTTACATTCTTCTGTCAAATATATCACTTTCAAGTTATGTTCAATTTAGCAACAAGAGATATGAAAAATGAAGAGAGTTTGTTTTCACCCTTACCTGCTTTAAAAAAATGCATTAGAACTTTTAATGGCACTTGTTGGCCCTGTCATACTTAAATTGAAGAACTGTCAAACAGAAAATAAAAATGACTGTCCAGGGAAATGCCATGTGATATCATTAAATTTAGGAAATAAAAATGCAAGCACTTTTACTTGCTTGTTTAAAGTGTCCTTTGACTCTATATCCAATTTAATTCAAGCGTATTTTATGGTTTGCCCTGTGAAGACCACTGTTGCTTGTAGAGAAGGACAAGAGTTTGCATTGTAATATAAAGTTCATTAGAAGTATGACTGTCTTGGAAATAGTTTTCTGATGGAAATATATGCTTTTGATTATGGTAACTAACAGAATCAAAGCAAATATTTTGTCACTTTCTGAATTTTCAACTCTTTGAGTAAAAAATATTGATAATTAAATGGTAGCAAAGAAGAGAAATAAAATGTAACATACCTTAAACAAAATTCAAGTTCTACAGAAAAGATCCATGTTGATTGCTGACTTTCTTCAAATACTTGCTGCTACAGCTTATGTTATATGTTTCCAATGCCTGCGGGTGTTTAACAGCCAAAGCAACCTTATAGCTAGTGTAACAAATCTCATTGTACGCTGCGTAGGAAGGGAAGTTTTCTGTTTATTTTAAACAGAATTGGGTTTATTCACT
>NW_010972924.1:2833-8860 GCF_000737465.1 Haliaeetus leucocephalus
CTGTCTGTCCATTAAGGACCAAAGGTTCAGTGTCAGTGGGCCAGAGGAGTTGTGGGTCTGCTAGGACCTTTTCATGCTTTCTAAAATGATGGGAAACATGAGAAAAAATGGTAGAATGATCTTCAAAGATGCCCAATGACTGAATATAAGTTAGTCACCATCTCTTATGACTTTCAAATGGTAAATAGGCAGCAATAGAATGGCAACATGGGGAAAAGTAGAAGCCACTCAAACAGAAACATTGTCCAGGATTAAGTGACCTACAACATTAGCAGCAATTTAACTCACACTGAGTAATGCTTTACATTTTGCATCAAGGTGTTTATGTTTATGATGTATCTGCCTGTCTAATCATCATTACAGCTACCAAATCTGGCTTATCCATCTTTGCTGTGGCATTACCATGTGTGCAAATGGGGAATCAGAACAATTTGGGTTGTTCTGGAAGCATACAAAAATCACACCAATAGTAAGGCTAGCTAGGTGGTTGAGTTTCAGAGTCTGTGGAAACTCCTATTCATGTAGATGCACTTGAGGGCCTGAAGTGGTTAAACACAAAAGCCATTTTTATTTCCTGTTTAAACTCCTGTCTACCTGGGATAAACATTCCATGGTGCTTTTTAAACTACCTCTGACCTGTTTGGAAGAAGTGGGTATAATGTCCTTTTTATCACTGGGTCTAGTAGTGCAGCCAGACTAGTATCCCGAGTTGTAAACAGCATGAGAGAGGTGAGAGTTTCATGCCAGGGGCTTGTGTCCCTTTTTTTAAGTGCTGGGCAAGGCCAGTTGCTACCAATTGTTTCCCAAAGATAAAAAGGATGCTTTCTAACCTGCAAAGGCACTGACAAAGGTACTGACTGCTTTAGAGCCCATCCCTGCCCTCCTCAGTATGTGCAGAAGAATTGATTCCACTGCTTGCAATATTCAATGTGAATATTAAATTCAACAGAGACAAGTACAGAGTCCTTCCCCTGAGCAGGAAGAACCCCTGGCAGTGGTACAGGCTGGGGACTGACAGGCTGGGGAAGAACTCTGCGGAAGGCCCTGGGGCTCTGGGATGACAGCAAGCTGAGCAGAAGCTTGCAGTGTGCCTTGGCAGCAATAAAGGCCAAGAGCATCCTGGGCTCTATTAACAGCAGCACAGCCAGTACACTGAGGGAAGTAATTATCCCCCTTTACTCTGCACTCGTTGGACTGCATCGAGAACACATCACCCTGTTCTGGGCCACCCAATACAAGAAATACTCAGACAAACCAGAGGCAGTTTAGCAGAAGGCAGTCAAGCTGGTCATGCTGGAGCATTTGCCCTGTGAGAAGAGGCTGAGGGAACTGAGCTTGTTCAGCCTGAGAAAGATCCAACAGTCTCCTTCCTGTACCTACAAGGAGGTTATCAAGAACATGGAGCTGGCTTTTCACAACAGTATGTGGTGGGAAAATGAGAGGCAATGGGCTTAAACTGAAAGAAAAGAGTTTCAGACTGGGCAGAAGAAAAGTCTTGTATATGAGGACAGGCAAGCAGTGGAGTAGGTTGTCCAGAGAGGTTTTGCAGTCTATGCTTGGAGGATTTCAGGACTATACTGGAGAAAGTCCTCAGAAACCTGGTCTGAGCTCAGAGCTGACCCTGCTTTGATCCAGAGGTTGGACTGTAGAACTGGAGTCCTTTCTAATCTGAGTTATCCCAGAATCCTTCCAAAACATCCAGTGAATAAATCCCCTTGCTTATCCAGTCCTGGCCAGTTTTGTGCAATTCCACAGGAGAATTATTTCCATTTCTGTCATTTTAACTTACATGTTAAACTAATGGAATGTTCCAATATGGATAAACTTTTATTATTCTGCCAACTCTTATGTTACCCCTTCTATTAAGTAGCAAAAATGAAGGGAAATTAGACCGTTTACACCACTGCCTCAGCACATACTGCCATGGTGAAATAGGAGTGGATCTGTAGAGAAAGCAAGTGGTGTTGAGGATCTGACATCATTCTATACTTATTTCAGGGGTTTTGATTTGCACCAGCTTTAGTGTGAGCCTATGGACTGAATGTCCTCAGTGGTTTTGGCATGTTAGATGAGCTTCTGGTACAGTTTCATCTGAAAGGAATACAGTTTGTGTGCTCAGAGACTGCACTGCAATGTGAACAGAAATGTTGGAAGTGGGGATGATCAGGTGGTTTCTTTCAAAAGTACATTCCTGACCTGAACTGAAATGCTGATATGGATGTACTCGTAGTTATTCTTATGTTTTGAAAATTCACTTCAGCAGATAATAAAATAGATTAATGATAATACTTCGTAAATACCTTGTCAGAAACTGGCATTTCAAATACAAAACAATCAGGTAATATTATATTGTACTGGGAACGTTAACATGCAAGTCTTTAGATGTCCTAGTAGATTATATTAGCACTGCAATCTTAAGAGGTACAGCAGTAACTTCTTAAAGGAGCACAGTCCAATAGTTACTACAAAGCACAAGCATATTTCTTGCATCCTTGCTCTGGATTCCCAGCATAACTCAAAAAATCAGAGCTCTTAGGATTTACGCTGGCTTCTGCCAGCATAAGCCTTGGTGCAAACTCTGTATTGCAGCAAGCCGGCTCTGAAGATAAAACCTGGGATGGATGACATTCCTTTGCTGTGGATAAAGATGGCCTCAATGGATTACCTTTACTCCTCAAAGTTAAATTCCTTTGGACAATAAAGAATTGCATTGGTTACTAGCACTTTTCTGAGCCATTGTAGTGAATATCCATCATTCCCACTGGTGAGTTACACTTTTAACTGAGTATATATAGCTGAGAAGGTCAAACGCTGTTGCAACTGCTATGCCCAGCTGTATTAATAGAAACCCCTCCCACATACATCAAAGGTCAGGACATGAGATACAAACCTTTTTCTGGCACCTGATGAGGAATAACAAATATTTCTGGTACAAAAAGGAGGTAATCAGTGTGGTGAATGCCACACAATACCATGCTAAGTCTGTAAATTTGTATCAGATTAAAATATTTAAAAAGGAATTCCCTTTCCAGAATGAAGCCTCCTTTTATTCAGTAGATGTAACAATTGTCAAAGAAACCCAGATGAAAAGCCATTCCTAATCCTTGTAGAGCAATTATACCTTAGTTTTGAATGGTCAATGCAAATTTCTCTGTTGCCATTTAGTTTTAATCAGAGCACAGTCATATAAAAAATGTTAATTAGAATGTAGATTTCTACTCAACCTTGCTTAGAAGGAGAAACACATCAATAAAAATAGTGGCATGGATAAATGAACAGGTTGATGGAAAAACCCATTATCATTTATTTGAATGATGAGTATTCCTGTTCTGAAAGCATCTTTGCTGAAGGCAAAGCTTTTAATATATTTAAATTTACCTTCCAAGCACAGAAGAAAACTATTCTCTGGAGAAAATGAAGCTGTCTGAAATATATTTAGGTATGATGAAATAAACATAATGGACCTATTTCAGCATGTTAGGGCTTCTGATGTTGTGCATCTATTCTGAGATACTTTACTTCAGGGCAGTGAAAGTATTGATGACATGATGTGAAGCAACATGGGCTTCTGATTTCAGTGGATTTATATTAGCTAAAGATCAGACCCAGATGGTAGCACACTGTGAATATCTTTAAGAAACATGATACTGGAAGAGGCTAAGAGGTCAACAGTCTAGGAAACTACATTTCATTTGTATGATGAACACGGTTCCTACACTGTGAGCCTGTGGTGGCTTTACCTTACACCTGGCTGCAATACCAGCTTAAGGTGGTGCTTCCTCCTTTTCTTGTTTGTGTACCCCTTTGGCGCCTCTGTTGTGCTGACAGAGCTGCCTGTGGTATGAATCAAGTTTGGGGACAGATTCTCTTGAAAATTAAGAAGGAAATGGTAGGCTTTTTGTTTTTTTTTTTTTTCCTTAGCTGGATCAGTTCTTGATCTGACGTTTGCAACATAGCTGCACAGTGACTCTAGTGCTCTACTCCAGTGGGAGAGCATGCTGTGACACAAAGTGGTGGGAGGAAGGGATGGGTGCTGGGGCACGGCAGTGCCTCAGACCAGTAAATACACTAAACCCTTGCTAGTGTTGAACCTCACCTTGAGATGTTTGTGATTTCTTCCTCCCCTCACCAATATTTTAACAAATAATTGCTTCTATTAGTGGCATATACTTATAAGCACTTGTTAAACACAGTTTGGTGTTTTACCAAGGCTCTTTAAGCAGTACCAGGTCCTGAAGCGCTTACCCAGGGAAAATGACCTTTGAGGAAATTCTGCTTGAATCAGAATGATTCTGGCATGTCTGACATGTATTCCACTGATGTGTCAACCATAAATTAATTGTTCAGGAAGTTGATAGCACTGGGGGTTGTGTGGTTTTATTTTTAGCTAATGAGCCTCTTTCTTAAGTCACGCAACTATATATTTCAATTCAGCTCTTCAGAATATTCATGTTTCTGTTATCTGATAAACACCGTTGATTCAAAAGGTGCTGGGAGTACAGGTGCGTGCCTGAGAGAAGGAATATGAGTTTGTACTGTTAGCTAGCTTTATCGTGACTTCTGTCACACGGATGACTCTCTTGTGTTTTCCCTGTCTCTTGTGGCTCATGGTCTTGGAGCTCCTAAATAATTCAAAGTTATGTGCTGAAACTGCCTTTCCATTAAAGCACTGGGGCAAACAACATAATTGATTTTAAGCTTGTTACATTTCTGAGCAGAGCTACATGACCTGGTTGCCTGCCAGAGCATGAGATTGGGTCTGATTACTGGAGAAATCTTTTCCTGTTCTGTGAACTCAAAAGGGAACCTTGAAAAGCTTTCATGTACCAGATAGCAGGGAGACAGTGCTATGGGCTCTGCAGGCAAGAGTCAGCTCTTCCTATGCCCAGAGCAATGTCAGATAGAAGCATTAATGTTGATATTATTAATATAATTGTTAATATAATTTCTCTTCCTGGAAGTCCCATCTTCTGGCATCAGAGAACTAAATGTCTCTTTCCTTAACTGTGGGGTATATATATAAATCCATATAACATAGAGAGTGCTGGATAAATCCCAGTGTATACTTCTTTGCAATCTCTGTTATGTCAGTCCTTTAGTCTATTTGAGTTTAATTGAGATTAATGACACTCTGTGTACGGAAGGGTTAAAAGACGGAATTTTGGTCCGTGGATGAACACCGAGTAAGAAATAGATAACTAAAAACATAGTCAGCACAGGGAACAGGTAGTTTATTGTCTATTGTTTGAAATGCTGACCATAGGGATAAGAAAGTAGAGCAAGGTTAAGGGAGGTAGTACATGCAATAATGGAGGAATACAAGGCACCACACATAATTTTGCTTACCTTGCAAAAGTCCTGCTATGGGTTAGAGCATAGTGGACGTGACTGATGGATTATGGTAATTTGCCGCATACACAGAGCCCATGAACCAATAGAAGGGATGGCTATGGCACATGCAGCGTGCCTGGCCAGCGGGCGTATGTGCCATAGGCTTTCGAGGTTGCAATCGAGGTGTGTTTCGGCACTCATTTGCTGCAAGTGTTGACACCCATTCCTCCACGAATGTATACAATACCAGGGTTTTCTGAAGATCAGTGGGCTGGTGTACGGCAAGATCACTGTTGCCTCTGTGGGGACACCCACATGGAGCTGGCACCTACCGACTGCTGGACTGGGCTTGCGGCGCAAGATGACACAAGAATGTATGGAATGTATGGATGGTTCATCTTCTTCACAGTCCTTGGGTCAGTATGTTAATAGTTTTTTGGCTTTGTAAAATACCCTTAGCATAACACATGTGTGTAGTTAATAAAAAGCTTGCTTTTTCCCTTATAGTCAGTGTGTGTGTGTGTGTGTGTGTGTGTGTGTGTGTTTACCTTCTCGGGAATCCTCGAAACCACCCTAAAACACACTCAAAATCAAGGAATCTGTTTACAAAGGAATTAAGATGTAGATGATTTAGCAGTGAAAACTTTTCTGTCTCATGTCTGAGTACACCATGACCTTAAGCGTTCATAAAAATAG
>NW_010972925.1:0-1005 GCF_000737465.1 Haliaeetus leucocephalus
CTGCTTTCAGGGGGGTCTGGGCTCTGCCCAGGCCCCTCGAGTCAACGTTGACTCTGGTGCCTAATGACAGTATGCTGGCAGTGGCCCTGGTAGCTCAGCCCTTTCTCTCCCCAGCTGCGATGATGTCAGCAGGTTTGCCTTTTCTTGGTCCAGGCACCCTTCACGCAAAGATTCCCAGAGGTTTTTTCATCCCTCCCCTACGCACACAGTGGGATTCCTGGAGGGCCACAGAAATGCAACAGCAGCAGCGTTAGGCTCTTCTGGGGTTTGGGGGAGGAAACACCCTCATAGATAGCTGTCTGGAGCCTTTCTGGCAGCCACCTTTTACCTCTCAAACAGACACAACTGAAAAGCTCCGATGGTCAGTGACCTAGCCGACCGATGATCAAAAAAGAAGCCCCTTTTTATCCCACAAAAGCCTAACAGCGACGTTTGTAGGAAAAACAATGTCCCTGTTACTTCTCTTGTACCAAACACAAAAACAGATTTTGGTGTGAAAGAAGAGGCTCCTAATGAACTAAATATAAACCTAAACACAGAACGAAAGCAGACACTGATCTGCCCCCTTGGGGCAGCACAGTCAGCATTTCCCTTTGCCCTGTAAAGGACATCCTTTCCATTAAAATGAGGAGCTCCTCTTTGTTGAACCAGGAGGCAGTCAGTGCTCACAGGCTTCTGATGGCAGCCCTGCCTGGGGAACCCGGCTCAGACAAGCGCTTGCACCACTTTGGTGCTGCTCGGGAGCACCTGGACTCCTCCCGCCTCTCAGGAAATGCCTGGATTGGAAATGGGCTCAGCCCTTCTACTCTGCCTGGGGAACTGCCAGGTGGAAACCAGAGCGGCATTTTTTCCAGGAGGAATCCTCTTTTCTCATTCCTTTTTCTTGCAACTCACGTACCTGTGCATCTAGGGTCGAGGTAGGTTTTCCATCCCACTTCCTCATGTCCTCTCCATGGTCACGCAGGTAAAACCACAGGGTACACCATGGTGTGTACCTTCTATCTC
>NW_010972925.1:3408-6272 GCF_000737465.1 Haliaeetus leucocephalus
CTAGCGGTGACGAAGAGGAGTCATCTATCTTCATCTCTGCGACCACCGGACGACCACCATAAAGAGGCCCTGCGCAGGTGCAGTTGAGAGGAGACTATGAAAATGACCTCTCAGAACTCATTTTAATATGAAGCAGGGACAGGTTATGCATATGTATAGGCGTATTGTGAATATGTAATACCTGACTGTATAAACTTGAGGCGAACTGCCGAGTCGGGCGCGCACGACTTTGGTGGGACTACCCCCCGTGCCGCCCAGCGCTGAATGAACATACCTACTTTACAATCTCACTGATTGTGGAGTCTGTTTTCCGCATGTCAGTTTGGCGAGCCGGGCAGGAGACTCTCTGCTCGGCTGTGGGACCGACTGCAGAGCGGACACCCCTCGGCGCGCCCCGAGCACTTTCCTCGGAGGAGCCTCCGCTGCCAGCCGCTCACCGCGGGAGCAGACAACAACCTCCTGAAGCCGCGGACCAAACGGTATGTTTTACAAGGGGAGCCTGTAAAAGTACGGGCCGGGGCAGCTGGTAAATAGCACAGAGACGTCTGGCGTGCAGCGTAGTCCCCGTATGGGAGGAGGGTACCCTGTATGGTAACAAGGGGGGATTTGCTGACCGATAGAGCGGCCGCTAGCGATCTTGGGGGTAGATCGAGCAAATCCGGGGTGATCGCTGCATCCCAGTATTGGGAGCCAGGACGGACCTGTCGATGACTGGTATATAAGAGGTAGGAGAAGGGTAAGCGCACCCCCTCGCAATTGCGCTTGGTTTATGGGGTAAGTGGACCCCCTCGCAATTGCGCTTGGTTTATTTTTGCAGCTGCTGAAGGTTGTCAACTGGAGCGATGCTTGTATGATATGAATGTTTGGAAATTTATGTTAAAGATTTTGTGTGGGTGTGTGGGAATGATATGTTGAAATTTATAGGTGTATGTATGTTTGTTAATGTGGGAATGTCTTTACGTATTAATAGGGGTGATTCCTGCTTTGTATGTGGGCTTGCAACTAGACTATGTAATAATTAGCATCCGGCTTGGGTTTTGTTGAAGTGTAAATCTTGTGGGAGAAGCTGGTACTGTACATGTAGCAGACGGAAACCAGACTACCTTGAATGTTTTCTCCAAATTCCACACTTTTATGATTGGGAAAGAGGTCACCAAGAATCCGAAATACTGAGATTGGTGTGTAAAGGAAAATTTAATTCCAGAAATTTGGGACGTGTGGGAGGAAAACTGGGGAAGACTGTAAAAGAAGTGTAAGAAACGATTTGCATGGAAGCTTATTAAAAGGAGAAGCCAAGATCAAACTTAAGAATCATTAGGAGGAGTTATAAAATGGGAAACAATCAAGGAGGAATATTGAGGAAAAGTCCTCTGGGTTGTGTAATTGCCCACTGGAAAGATATTGTTGGGACCGGAGGTACAGAAAGTAAAAAGAACCTTATTAAATACTGCAATCAATGGTGGCCGTTGTGTAAGTTAGAAAGTGATGCTAAGTGGCCACTTAATGGGTCACTAGATTATAATACTCTATTACAACTAATGCTGTTTTTAAGGAGAGAAGGAAAATGGGATGAGGTTTCGTATGCAGACATGTTTTTCACCCTCCGAAATCATCCAGAGTGGCAAAGGGACTGTGGAATGGTACCCCCACAGGACCCCATGGTGCTTGCACTTGAGCGAGAGAACAACAAGGAGCTTAGAGGTAAACTGAGGCGGTGTTGTTCGGCATGTAGTATTGGACAAAGATGTACAAAGACAAATAAAATCCATCAGGCACCAGAACAAGATCTAACTGATTTGTTTAAGCCTCCCCCTCGACCACAGGAACAGGATGCAGACTCGGATAGAACTCTGACCCCCCCGGACAGCCCTGTATCTTCCTGTACTAGGAAGAAAACTACCTCAACAGCTTTACAAGCACCTCTCCGAGTGGCGGTGGGGCCGGATGGTGGGACGATGTTAATCAAAGTACCCTTTTCTACTGCTGACATAGGGGAATGGAAAAAGGTGGCAAAAGATTATAGGAGTGATCCAAAAGTGTAACTAAGCATTGCCAACTTATTGTAAAACAGCATAACCCTGATTGGAAGGATATACAGCTATTATTGGAATATATGACTCAGACAGAGAAACAGCTGATTTTAAAAACAGCAGGGAACCTTGCTGAAGATCATTATAAGATCGCAGGAGGGGACATTAAGGTATATTTCCCTCTCCAAGACCCAAAGTGGGATGTTAATAGATCTGCACATATGGAAAGATTGCAGGGGTATCAGGAGTGGATTACAAAAGGAATGGAGAGAGCGATCCCCAAAACTATAAATTGGTCAGCTTTATACGCAGTTAAACAGAGTCCTTCCGAGTCTCCATCCGAATTCCTGGATCGACTGAGGGATGTAATGCGCCGCAACACACCGCTGGATCCTGGGTCAGAGGTAGGAATACAACAATTAGTCTCCCTGGTTTTGGGTCAGTCTACAGGGGATATAAGGCGCAAACTTCAGAAATTACGCCCTACAGAAAGTAGGAATTTAGAAATATTGTTGGATGAAGCATGGAGAGTATTTAGTAACAGAGAGGAAGGATATAGGCAAGGGCAAAGGAAATTAATGGCTGTTATCCAGGAAGAAAGAGGAAGAGGGCCTAGACGAGACTTGCCCCGACTGGGCAAGGATCAATGCACTTTGTGTAAGAAATTCGGTCATTGGAAAAAGGAATGCCCAAGGAACAAGGATGATCGGAGGGCTCAAACAGGAAGAACGGTAGCCCCTGTGAAGGGAGACTGACGGGAACCTGGGGAATCTACCCTAGCGGATCCACTAGTTATAATTAAGCTAGGGAAAACACAACAAGGAATAGAATTTT
>NW_010972925.1:6282-6997 GCF_000737465.1 Haliaeetus leucocephalus
GGAATCCGGCTGGTGATAGAAAAATTTTTGCAGTTGGGATTATTAAAAGAGTGTGAGTCTGAATTCAATACCCCTATATTAGCTGTTTGGAAGCCCGATGGGTCATATCGGGTGGTCCAAGACTTCCAGGCGGTGAATAGGATAACTGAAGATCTTTACCCGGTAGTGGCAAACCCATATACCCTGTTGACCGTATTAACACCTGAATTGACTTGGTTTACTGTTTTAGATTTGAAGGATGCTTTCTTTTGCCTGTCTCTCCATGAAGCCAGCCAAAAATTATTTGCATTTGAATGGGAAAACCCCAAGAGTGGTCGAAAGACCCAGCTCACTTGGACGGTGTTGCCGCAAGGATTTAAGAATAGTCCTACCATTTTTGGCAATCAGCTTGCGAAAGACTTCTTAGAATCCTGGGAAGCCCCATCTGAGGAGGGGAAGCTGTTGCAGTATGTGGATGATATCCTGATCGCCACCAAAACAGAGAAAGATTGTATGACATGGACGGTGAGTCTGTTGAATTTCCTGGGACTCCAGGGGTACCGGATATCCAAGAAAAAGGCACAGGTCGTACAACGCAAAGTGAATTATTTGGGCTATGAAATTAGTGTGGGACAAAGAACTTTGGGACAGGCCCGTAAAGAGGCAATATGTCAAACTCGGAGACCTCAGACAGTAAAAGAGTTACGGACTTTTCTGAGAATGACAAGGTGGTGCA
>NW_010972925.1:7869-9234 GCF_000737465.1 Haliaeetus leucocephalus
GGACAGAGAGGCAAAACAAGTGGCCAAAACAAAGGTAAAACCAGAAGGGGCCTTAATTCCTGATAGGCAGATTTCCCTAGAAGGTAAGCCAGAATACACCAAGGAAGATCAAAAGCTCATTACAGATTTAGAAGGGTCATATAATGAAGAGGGGTGGGCTCATACCCCAGAGGGAAAGCTAATCATTCCCTCTTGCTTACTGTGGCATCTGGCTCAGAAGGAACATAGGAAAAGGCATTGGGGAACAGAGGCTCTGTATAAACATTTGATAAGGGAAATTGTGGCTAGAAATTTATATACCACAGTGAGACAGGTGACTCAACAGTGTGATCTTTGCCTCCAGACTAATCCTAAGAATACCCCCAAACCAGAAATGGGCCAGATTGGGAAAGGCAATGGGCCTGGACAGCAATGGCAAATTGACTTCACAGAACTTCCAAGAAAAGGGGGGTATCGATATTTACTAGTATTAACTGATACCTTTTCAGGTTGGCCAGAAGCATTCCCAACAAGAACGGCTAAAGCTCGGGAGGTAACTAAAATACTGGTACAAGAGAGAATACCACGTTTTGGGGTTCCAGCAACCATGTCCTCTGACAGAGGACCACATTTTGTCTCAAAAATAGTACAACAAATTAGCCGCCACTTGGGTATAGATTGGCAGCTTCATACTCCATATCACCCCCAGTCGAGTGGTCAAGTGGAAAAAATGAACCACTTAATCAAACAGCAAATTGTGAAATTAGAACAAGAAGCAAATTTGACATGGCCTCAGTCTCTCCCTTTAGCCCTTCTGCATATACGAACAAGACCAAGGGCGAAAGAAGGACTGAGCCCCTTTGAAATTCTGTATGGACAACCCTATGGGATACAAAGAGGGGTGCCTGTACAAGTGGGGGATGAAATTATGACTTCTTACATGGCAGCATTAGGTAAGCAACTTAATAAAATCAGGAAGCATGTGGTAGGGACTCAAGGGAGAGGTTTGGATGGGCCTGTACATAATATACAACCAGGAGATTATGTGTATATAAAGTCTCTTACAGAAGAAACTCTGGAGCCGCAATGGGAAGGACCATTTCAAGTATTACTTACCTCCTTTACTGCAATCAGAATCAAGGAACAGAACACTTGGATTCATCACACCAGAGTGAAAAAGACACCCAAAACTCCATGGAAAGTCCTGATGGACACTTAGTTTTTATGCTGTAATATGGGCAACCGTGGGGACAAGGAGTGTAGCATGGGATGGGAATGTGTTTGTTCAACTCCATGAGAGTATTGCAAAAATAGTGAATCAAACTGATTGCTGGATATGTTCACATTTTCCTAAGGGTCTTGGACAAGGCTACCCTGTAATTGCTA
>NW_010972926.1:0-1485 GCF_000737465.1 Haliaeetus leucocephalus
TAGCCAAGGAAGGAGTTTTCAAGGTGCTAGTCCACCCTTCCTTCCCAGCAGAGTCCAAGGGGGGAGGTGGTAATGCCACCACCTCCCTTAGACCTGGAGGCTAATCCTTCCTTGGCAGTCAGTTCCAGAGCCACAAGCAAAATGGAGCAAAGAGACCACTGCTTCCAGTGCCAGAAATCTTAGCAATCTGTTGAATAGATTTGGTAAAATGCCTGTGCAGAATACACTGCAGGGACTGAAGCTGTAAATTCTTGCTTGAGTTGTCTTAAATAACTCCATATAACAGTCTGTTATAGCTCTGTAAGAATGGCGGTCCCAAACGGTACAGGGTGGCAGACAGCTGCCTTTCACCCTCACATCTTCTGGACTTTCTATTATTAACAGGTTAGCATGTTTTGTTTGCTTAAAGTTTTATCTGGCTTAAGGAAACTGATCCCTCTCCCTTCCAGAATCAGAGCACACACTCTCTCACACACATCTGCGCACACACGTGCACATCTATTCTTTGGGAATAGAGACTGTATTGGCTGCATATGCCACAGAAAACAAAACTTGGGTGATAAGCTAGGCAGAGTCATATTCTGAATGTGTTTTACTCATGTAAATGTTAATACAATAAGATTTGAGTTATTTTTCATGTTCACATAATAAAAATATTAATTTCAAACTTTCGGTAAAAAAGAATCACTTTAAAGCTAGGATAGAACATGCAAAATTTCAGGCTCTAAACAATTTGCCTGAGGTGTGTGTAGTGTATGTCAGGCAAGGGTAGATGCAGAAGGATCATAGTAGGAAGCACAACTCTGCCTTACTGAACTACTTGCTCTCCACAAATGGCACGTTCGCCCCTCTGAAATTTCAGTGAGTTTAGAGATCGGTCAAGAGATTCTGTCCAGTTTTAGCAGACCTATATTTAAACACATATTAGGACCATAATTTTGTGTGGGGAGGTATCTGTGTATTTCCTTGTAGTTACTGGTTGGGGTTTTTCTTTTTCTTGATTAAACCAAAGACTAACTGCATGTTATGCTTAAAGCAGAAGTACGATATTCAATAATGTAAAAAAGGAAAAGCTGCACAAACTGGAAAACTTTTCTAAATAAGGGAAAAGGAAGCTTCTTACAATTGCATTGGATTTGTAAAATGACAGCTGTATTCTCAGGAATAGTAAATATCCCTCATAGAACATCACTTTGATGGCAGCCGGACAAATTAACGAGTTCAACAGAATTCAAGCTCTTTTTCCAACACACACTGAATATCCATGCTTCTTTCTGTCACAAATGTTTTAAATGATATTTCATTAAAAATTATTTTGAAGAGGTTTTTGTTGTTATTGTTGGGGTTTTCCCTAGGAAAAAAATGATATGCCCTCTGCATTTATCCAAATATCTTCCGGATATCAGTCTCTGAGGTGTTTTTGCCTTTCTGTTGCTTGACAATCCAAGCTGAAGTTCTACTCAGCCAATGGAAAACAGGGGCAAC
>NW_010972926.1:1894-2800 GCF_000737465.1 Haliaeetus leucocephalus
GTAAAATAGAGGAGCCACGATTTGAAAACAGAAAATACAACTTCAAGACTTGTACTGCCAAACTGAAACCATGTTCACCAAATGACACAGAATGCTGATATGGAATAAATTTGTCCTGGCTGTTTGAATTTGTTTTAAAGTGTTGACAGATCATTGTTGTACTAACAAGCTTTGTGCTGGATCAGGTATCATCTGTCCATGACACTTCAGTTCTGTACTGGCTTAGGTTTCGTGAGCATAAAATGTAAAGTCTACACAAACTACAGTGGTTTTGCTAGTTCAGATTTGTATTGTTGAACAATCCTACAGCTAAACTGTCTGTAAGTTTTAATTATACTGAAAGCTACTCTGTTTAAGGTATTTTTTCCACTTAATGATTAGCATTGGTGTAATGAAAGCTGTTTAATAAAACTGGTATCTCTATAGAAACACAGTTTATGTATAGCTCAGTCTAAATAGACAGTGTGTCTCCTTCTGTATACTCTTCTAGATAGCAATGTAGTGTCTGTTTCATTTGACTGATCCTAACACAGCTGATTTTCATCTGCCACACCTGGGTAAATCTCAGAAGCTGTTGCTGTGTTCAGTGAGACAGAGATGTCAACTGGAAGGTAATCTTTTGATCTGTGACTGAAGTGGAACAAATAATAAAACTTTGGAGTGAAAAATTCTTTTCTTTTTTTTTTCCTTTCAGAATATTAATAAGCAGATAGAGAAACTTTAATTTTATTATTTTTAATTATTTGAAAAGTATTCCAAAACTAATTCATCAGCATTCTGTTATGAATATCAATATTCCTGTTTCACAATTTCTGTGTTGTTGGTTATTTACACAACTCACATGCTAATGCCTCTCTCCTGATGGATTGACCTGTATAATCAAGCATCAAAAATCAAGGTGTAGAA
>NW_010972926.1:2810-6000 GCF_000737465.1 Haliaeetus leucocephalus
ACAATGCAAAAGAAATGTATTTAAGCATCTTGGCTTATAGGACAGGCTGGATTCAACATGAGGGCATGCCTACAATTTGTAAAGCACCCCTAAAAATGATGTCACACTGAGGTGAAAGCAAACCCACATCATATGTCAGAGAACAGTCCACTAGCTTCATTGCAGCTATGCTATACTCCTATATTGCAGCTTCTTTCAACATGAGAACAGGTACCATCTCACTAGTTGCTCCCACCTGGAAGTCTAATATACCCAGAACCTTGTGGCTTTGTACATTACTCCATGGATACACCCCAGGTGAGGCAGGCTCAAGGAAGACTAAGTGCTGACTTAGACTGTGCTTGTCATAAGTTGTACATCTCTTGAAGATGCCACTCAGAAACTTGCTCACTCACTTTTCATCACCTCTCTCAAAAAGTTTACAAGGTGGATACTTTATTTCTTGCATTATATTCTGAATACTTTTGCATGGTATTATTTCATGAAGAAATTGTAGTGTATATGTTGATATACTACCATGTATTCTTTGATTAAATTCCGGAGCTGAGTCTAATTTGCAGCTCTGTATCACAATTGAAAATATTTTCTGTTCATTCTCATTTGCACTCTGAGTATGTGGTTTCACGGGTTTCCTGTGCTTTCGATGAGTACTGTATAAGTGTCAGAGCTGCTTCATTTCCTGCTCAACTGTAGGACTGGGAACTACAGACATAAAATATAAAAGTCTTATTCTGTAGTGGCACCAAGGAGCTTGGGCTTGAAAACTCTGTTCTTCACTCTTTCTAAAAGAGAATATGCATTCTTTCTGTAAAGAACATACAGAGCTTTTCAAAAGTAAGTAGGACCAGAGCCCAACTAAACTGTGTTTCTTTTACTTCAGCATTACAGTCTGCTGCCATGAATTTAAATCTCTACTGGACTTTCAAGACTACAAAGAATGCAGAGTTTCACGTCACTGGCTTTGGCTTGGAGTGAAGCTCAGTATTAATTGAAGACTCTTGTCATGATCCTTCACACAGGGAGGAAAAAATATTTTGTGGTAGTTCAGTCAGAGATGGATGGTTCAAAACAGTAATAAATATAGAAAATACAGAAAACATAGAGAAAAAAATGACTCTGCTGCCTCAATAAGGGGACATACTTGCTTCCTTCTGTGTTTATTGGGGGGGCTAAAAAATTACAAATATTTCTGTTGTTTGAGGCCATGGGTGATTTGTAAGGTATACAGAGTTTGTGACATCCGACATACTGACACAGGTTCTTCCAAGTATTAATTTCTGGCATTTGAAATAAGTCTCATTATGTACCATTTATGCTGTTTTATGCAAAGAGCGTCATAGGCTGTTGTCTCCAAGTGTATCGTGGAGTACCTGCCTCTGAGTTTTAAGGGCTGATCACCAGTTAGTAACATTTTTCATCTTGGCCTGAGGGTGATGTGGGGTAGGTGATTCTGCTTGATAGATGGATAAAGGAAAAATCCAGGAAGCATGAGGCCAGATGTCAGCAGCAGGTAAAATAATAGTTATTGAAGCTATATGAATCACCTTTCTTTCCTCAGGTCACTTCTAGATGTCTGAGCTGATCTGCTTGCATGGTGTCTGGCTGCTCATTACATAAATGCTGGCTAGACACAATTTTCTCATCATCTCCCAAGGGAGGATGGTTATGAAGATACCAAGCAAGCCTTGGCAATGCAGTTACCATTCCCTACCAGTTCTTGGTCTGAGGCGAGGGAACTTCCAGAACTACAGGAGAAAAATTATGCATCACATTAGTTATGTCCATCAGTGGGACAAGAATTTAAGATGAACAGGTGACTGTCATGAAGCTAATGGTGAGTTCCCGCCATATCTAACAAAGCAAGCAACCACTTACCACCTGCCATTGACCATAGAAAAGAGGATGGCAACTAAACCCTCTCTGTTAGCAGTTTGTAGCCAGTCTATTGGATTTGGAAGTTCTATAGCTGGATCTGTTTTTTGAGAGTTCAGTGTCATAAAGAATTTTTCACACCAAACTACCCGTAGATCACACAATTCATAAGTCATTGCTGGCTTTGTATGAATAGGATGGCTTGGCACTTATAGGACTATTCACTTATATCAGGGCTTTTCAGAGCGCACATATCCCCATACTGTGCTTGGAGACTTGTTGAATTAATACATCAGTAAGAAAAGATTTCTCTCTGCAATTCTGCATGCCTTGCATACCACCAGGGCCACTTAACATCCCTCAGCTGTAGCTCACCAGGTCAAATATATGACTCAAATTTTCTGCAGCTCCTCTGTGGATGCAGAAAGGGAAGTACATGCATTTCTAGCTTTTTCCTATGCAGATAAATAGTTTGCTATTCTTATCAGGATCTGCTGAACTGCTCATTCCTTTAAGGCTCATGAAGCCAACTGAGAGAAGTTATCCATCTACCAGCTGAACAGCTGCAGTATGGTGATGGAATGTGTATCTGGCTGGCAGTAATCTAACTAGCAACTTCTGTGTCACTTATCAAAAATACACACTTTTTCAACCTTATCATATGGTTCTTGTTAGACAGCGTCTGCAAGAGCCCATTGCTGCTGTGTACAGGTATCAGGTGACAAAAAGATGATACTAAGTCAGTAAGCCTCATTTGGATAACAAGGTCACGAGAGACATTGTGAAAAGCTAACTTAAATCTCAGGGGGAGAAAGCTCACCTGCATGTTCTCTATCTGCCTTCTCTGCCTGAACACAGTCCAGAGCACCTACCCTTTCCCCAAAAAAGTACACATGGATCCAGCTCAAAGTGGTGTACTCCTGAGAAAGAGATCTGTGCTTGCTGAAATCCTAAAAGGACAGAAATGAAGAACACCTTCCAAACTCAATGCTCTTGAAATCTATGCCTAAAGTTCGGCAGCTTCTTTGCATAGTGGTTTGCATTTACAGACCTAGCAGAAGAGAAGGATGTGTGTGAGACTGGGGCCTTGGATTTTGGCCCAGTGATAGTTAGGTTGCTAACAAAAGCCGTTAACTGAATCTGCTGAAGGTGTCGCATTAGATGAAATGATATGGATGAACGTAAGTGGACAAGATGCTGCATGGCTTATAGAAGTCTGAGACCTGGAACAAGAGGAGCAGAAACAAGTTAATAGCTAATGGGGTCAGGTAATAAAAATAGAGGTATCACCGTATGACAGGAATCAACAGACTTAATC
>NW_010972926.1:6170-9198 GCF_000737465.1 Haliaeetus leucocephalus
GTCACAAAAATGGTCACAAAAATGGTTGGAAGGCCAATTAGTGACTGGAGAGCTGGGAGTGTTCAAGAACTTGACATTCCTAAGAAAATCAGGTAGTAGCACCTTAGACGTTGTCCACTGATAGGTCAAATGCCCAGCACCAGTACATAGGGATAGCTGTAGGATAAAGGGAACAGTAGCATTCTTCTCCAGTTCCTGGAAAACCCCTCATTACTAAGCAGAAGAGCATGCAAGCCTCCTGAGAATATTGATAAGAGGGAATATGAAAATTAGGCACAAATGTAATAATGAGGAGACTAAATTATATGATACAAGTAGACAGAAGCAAATATACCAGAAGCAACAGTCACTCTGATTTCGTCTTGCTATTACATTGGGTCAAGGAGCCAAATTTATGGTGGCCGCATGATCTATGTCAAGTACTAGTGACCATTTTTGGATTATTTTATTTGGAAAAAGAGTCATTCTTGTGAACAAACTAACAGACTACCTTTAGAACTATTGAACACATTTTGGAGGAATGGATACAATTAAATCTTTTGTTCCTATATATAATGAAAAGGCAGGTGAGCAGTAATATTAAGCTGTGGGCATTGTTACTTGACAAGATCTAAAAAAAGGGAACATTAGTGTCTTGGACTGAAGCTAAGTGTGACTAATAGACCAAGTTCTGCTTTTAGAGATAATGATAACTCTCTCATAAGGAGAATTTTATTGCAATTATAAATTAAATACCCTAAACCAAAGACTTAGAAATTTTGATTTTTTTTTAATCACAAGTGTCCATGCAAGTGGAACAAGAAGCAAGAGTAGCATAATTCTGCAATTCTCTAATGCCCAAAGGTTAGTTTGTTATTTGGACATTTTTTCTGCTCTATCTACTGACTATATGAGGTCTGAAACTTCAGCTCTTTTGTTGACAAAGGCTTTGCATATGCTGGAACTTGCACATGCATTTTATTATACTTTCATCTATATGTCTGACTGAAAGTTTATTACAGTTATTAAGTCTGCGTATGAAATTTTAGTACAAACAAGTCTGCATATGCTTTTTTGGATACAGGAGCAAAAACATACAAAATCTGGGTAAACATTTTATTTCTACATTTGACGGACAGTTAAGCAGGTGAGCTTTTCTATTTGTGAAGAAAGGCAAGCTTGATGTCAATCGCAGAAAATTTTATCTTTGAGTACTAAAAGCACAAATATTGGCTAGATGATTGAGCTATAAAGTTAATGCTAATTAGCGCACCTCTCCTACATTTTTCATTTCAACTTTCTTTTCCTGCACAGTCCTTAGTTACCGAGGGAAGCTATTCAGACTACAGAAAAGCAGTTGTCTTCTCCCTTCATGCAGAAATATCAGGGAGAGAGCAGAGGAGTGCATCGTAGAGCTCCCTCACTAGACGGTGCTTCATTCGAGCCTGAAGATGCAGTAAGAACATAGTAAGCACCATGACTGATGAGACTTTCACAAGTAACTCATTTTTAAAAAGTAGGTGTTTATAATGATACTTTGAGAATCAGCATAGCATCAGGTTCTTCTTACAGAAGACAATAATCTATGTTTTCCATCAAACATTGTGCTTTGGGAAAAAAGACATTAAGGCAGTTCAGTTAAACATAGTGGCCTTTGAGTATAATCAGGTTTGGAAAGATGACACAATGAACCATGATGATGCTATGGGGAAAGGGAAAGAAGTTACAGTATTTTTGCTAACTTACTTAATTACTCAAAGTAAAACATTACCTCCGTATTACCTTGGAGACACGTTTCAAAGCAGTATGCCTTCTCTGCCCACTTCAAGCCTCAAGACATTAGGAATAAGAAATGTTTGTTTTCCTAGTGGGTATGTCAAAGAAATTGGTGCATGAAAGGTGGTGGTTTGCTGTGGCAATCACTTTGAAAGCTGGAGTACTGTAGACCGTTAGTCATCACAACCTTGTGAGTACGTGGTACGTGGCAGCTTTACCCCAGAATAAAGTTTATACCTAGGAACTGCAAGGAAGAAATGACCTTTGTTTTGGAGTCTGTCTAAAACCATATGTGGAATGAAACAGTTAAACCATTTTCCACTTTCTCTTTTGATGAAAACCTGTAGATATATCATATGTATTGTAGCATATTGTACTTTTATGCTGGTTTTTAAATTACATTATTTTGACTTTTGTTATATTTGTTTATTCTGAACCTGTTAAAAATGGGACTAAAACTCTTTAAGAATCCTCCTATACACTTTTTGTGCATATTAAGTAAGAGGCAAAGACAAGCTTATTTTTAACAATCTCTTGCAAATCACCTTTAACAGCATTTGGCTTTTTTATTTTAAACTCTTTCCTTTCAGTTACTCTTACGATAGCCATTGTAATATGTGCATCCAGCAAAATATATGCTAATAGAAGCCATAAATTCTTGCTTTAATGCAGACCTGTGGCAAAACAAACAAGACGCTGTCTTTACTCCTGCCTGATAAATGCCACCATAATGTTGCTATTTATTCTCAAAGAAGCAGCTTGGCTCCTACATGATTTTTCTTTTCCACTCGTGGGCCACTGGTGGGTTTCATGGAACATCACAGTTTTGGCCTTCCAACGACTTAGGCAATGACCTTCAAGGAAAATGAAATGAGGAACTGATATTTCTCACATAAAAAAAAATAAAATAAGCTTTCTTAGGCCATTTTAATGTGCCTTATGAAGAAACAGTTGAAAATACAAATGGACGTTTCATTTGTGGTTTATAGTTCACCTTTATATAGCATCTCTTGCTAATGTGAAGGGTAGTTAAATAAGGCTCAAGCAAAATCTTTACTAAAGGTCAGACTATCTGGGCTGGCACCGCTGGTCAATGGTTTACATGACAAAATTATGGGGCCAAGTGAGGAAACATGCAGGGATGAGGAAACATATACCATGCACGTTAAAAAGACATTGTTGTTTTGGAATGGTCATCTGTGTTCCTCTGAAACATTAGTCTTACACATGTAAAAGGTGGTCTAGTATTAGGTTTGCCAAGTCTTAATGTTGG
>NW_010972927.1:0-484 GCF_000737465.1 Haliaeetus leucocephalus
GACCCCCAACCTTGAAGACCCCCAACCTTGAAGACCCCCAACCTTGAAGACCCCAACTGAAGGACCCCAACCTTGGGGACCCCAGACCTTGGAGACCCCCGACTTAGGGACCCCAATCTTGGGGACCCCCAACCTTGGGGACACCCTGAAACACTCCTGGGGACCCCAACCTTGGAGACCGCCAACCTTGAAGACCCCAACCTTGGGGATCCCAACCTTGGGGATCCCAACCTTGGAGACCCTCAACCTTGAAGACCCCCAACCTTGAAGACGCCAAACTTGGGGATCCCAACCTCGGAGACCCCCAACCTTGAAGACCCCCAATCTTGGAGACCCCAAACTTAGAGACCCCCAACCTTGAAGACCCCAACCTTGGGGATCCCAACCTTGGAGATCCCCAACCTTGGAGACCCCCGACTTAGGGACCCCAACCTTGGGGATCCCAACCTTGGAGACCCTCAACCTTGAAGACCCCCAACCTTGG
>NW_010972927.1:688-2882 GCF_000737465.1 Haliaeetus leucocephalus
CTTGAAGACCCCCAACCTTGAAGACCCCAAACTTGGGGATCCCAACCTTGGAGATCCCCAACCATGAAGACCCCAACCTTGAAGACCCCAACTGAAGGACCCCAACCTTGGGGACCCCCGACCTTGAAGACCCCAACCTTGGGGATCCCAACATCGGAGACCCCCAACCTTGGAGACCCCCAACCTTGGAGACCCCCAACCTTGAAGACCCCAAACTTGGGGATCCCAACCTTGGAGACCCCCAACCTTGAAGACCCCCAAACTTGGGGATCCCAGCCTCGGAGACCCCAGCCAGCAGCTTCCAAGGGTGGGAGAGGACAAATCTGGTGGCTCTTCCCAGCAGGAAGATCCAGCAACGGTCCCAGCCGACCCCCCCAGACGTTGGAGAAGGACCAAGGGGGGGAAGGAGAAGGTTGTCTTTGGCCGTCGCGTCACCCACCCCACGGCCGGAGGCCGGTCGGTCAAAAAGGGCGTCAGGTCATTGGCCGAGGGTGATGGAGACATTGCTCCGCCCCATCCCGCCTCTCAGCTGTATCTAACCGAAAGATGCTCCATCTTCAGCCAACCACCAAAAAAAAAGGCTTCGATTTGCGTTTCGGAATCCCTCCCACCCTTCTTCTCCACAAAACCCAGAAGACCTCATCCTCCCGCAGCTGAACCCCAACCCCGGTGACCCCCCCCATCATCCACCACCGCAACGTGGGGACTGGAAACGGAGGGACCTTCTGATAAGACGTAGGGTTGGGTTGGATCTTCTCAACCCCGTTAAGATGTTTGGAACCCAACCTCCGCGTGGCCGACGTTTTAGTCCGAAGGGTTGGAGAAGAGGACGGCCAACGGGAAGGTGTCTGCGTCCCGACACCGGGAGCCCCAGATGGACAAAGATCAAAACGAAACCCAAGTCGTAAGCCGAAGCGGAAAGATCTCCTTCGGGAGAGGTTTCCACCAAGAATTCCGGCCGAGCGAGGCCCCGGGTGCAGCACGACCCACCCAACCGCGCCCATGGGACCTTCACACCACGCTCCTCTTCCTCATCGCTCAACGGGGCGTCCTCCAAGCCGGTAAAAAAGCTGGGGGGGGCGGTGTTAGGGGAGAAAAAAAGCACCTTCCATCCTACTTGGGCTCGTCTTCTCCTATCTTAGGACGACACAGCACGAGGTTGGCTTTGCTCAACCATTTATTGAGGGCAGAAGGTTCTGCCTGGTGTTTACGGCAACACGGTCAAGGCTTTTCCAACCCTTCGGGTGATGCCGCCCAAGGCGGGTGGTGCCTCCTCTGGATTTAGGGGGTAGGACCGTCTTGATTCTCCATGACAATTTTAATGATTGACTGCTTAGCGTTGGACATGGTAGCCGTGATCATCACGCCACCGTCGGAGACGAAGACGGTCTCCTGGCAGGCGCCAAGCTTGACTCGGTGGAACGAGGTGGCTTTGCCGGTGTCGTCGGGATTGCCGCTATACATCCTGCGGTAGATGTTCTCCAAGTTGCCAAGGTGGGCTTTGCGGAAGGAGATCTCCATGGCGAGCTCCATGTCAAAAATATTGCGGTCGAAGGGGTTGGAGAAGAGGATGGCCAAGGTGAAGGTGTCCGCCTTGTACACCAGGAGCCCCACGCAACCCCGGAAACGGATGATGGAGTTGGTGAATTGGCAACTCTCCGTGACACCCGGTGGGATCTTGGGGCTGGGCGGCGTGGTGCTGTAGCCGCTGTAGCAGTAGCTCCTGGAAGGAGAGGAGGGAACAGGATGGGGAGACCACGCGGGCTTGGGAGGGAGGTGGTGCGACCACTGGGAGATGGTCCCACCACTGGGAGATGGTCTAAGCACTGGGACACGGTCCTGCCACTGGGAGACGGACCGACCACTGGGAGATGGTCCCACCACTGGGAGATGGTCTGATCACCGGGAGACAGTCCCACCAGTGGGTGCTGGTCCAGCTTGGGCCTTCTGCCTGAATCCTGGGGGGGGTCTCCCCTCCGGCAAGGGGTCTTCTGCCCCCTCCCCGTCCCATTACCTGGGGTTGTGCAAGGTGATGTCATGGGTTTTGTTGGTGATCTCGATCTTCACAGTCCGGTCCAAGAGTCTGAACAGGACCCCCTCGCTCATCTCCCGTGTCTTCTCCGCAGCTCCGGGCACCTCTTGGAGAGTTGGGATTCGATGATCCTTATGGATTCCTTCCGACCTGAGATCTTCT
>NW_010972927.1:2907-4960 GCF_000737465.1 Haliaeetus leucocephalus
GTTTCGGAGCAGAAAAACTCAGGTCACGGTTGAGGAAAACCAACTCCCCGGTAATGCCCGTGCAAAGTCCTTCAACTTGATGATCTTTATGGGGTCCGTATCTCCAGATATTCAAAATCCTTGCCCAAGGCAGGGTGTGGCTTGCATCAATCGAAGGCGCTCGATTTGAGGGGAAAACCCCACTTTTTGGGTACCCCCCAAAAATCGCTCTTGCCATTGCGGGAGGAAAACTGCAAGGGAGGAGGACACGCGTGCGTGGACATCAACAAATGCACAGGCAGGAGGCGAATATTAATGTCGATATGAGCATTAATGTCGATATGAGCATTAATGTTGGTATGAACATTAATGTCGGTATGAATATTAACGTCGGTATGAATATTAACGTCGGTATTTACTGTCTGCTGACCAAGCACCTTCTCTCTGCTGTGTCTCCTGGCACGGGCAGTAAGTTCCTCAAGGTGCTCTGAGATAAATCCATGAGCGTTGGGTCATCGCGGTTCTTCTTGACGTTCAGCCTTGGCCAGGTCCTTCACCATCCCAAAGGAGATATCCCTAGGGAATTTGGGGGTGGGTGGGAAGGAGACAACCCCTCCCTTTGGAAAGCTCAGGCATCTCCAGGTGCCTCCATGATGCTGCAAGAGCCATCTTCGTCCCTGAGGTAGAGCCGGGGCACAAGTCTGAGGTCTGGTTTTGAGGTCCAAGCTTGGAGACGCCAAGCGCGTGGACAAAACCTCACCTTCCCTCTCTCCCACCCAAGAAACGAGGCCGGTGAATCCTGGAAAAGCCACCTGACCCCCCCCACAACCATCGTTCTGGTGCCCACAGATGACCAGAGCTCGTGGTGGTGGGAGAAGAGCAAAGCCACCTCTCCAAAATCCTCCATGGTGGGATGATGGAGAAAAATAGGTCCATCGTTGCCAAAAAAATAAATAAAATAAAGGAAGTCTTGATGCTCTGCACGCTTCGGGAGAACCACAGGATCCCCGCCTGGTCAAGAGAAGTCCACCGGGAAAGTCCCCCTCGCTCGACGGCGGCATCTACGCTCTTGGAAAGCCACAGGCAACTCAACGTTGGTCAACGCCCATAAACCCCTCCTAGATTTGCTGCTTCTCCTTCGCTATTTGGGCAACGCTGGGCATTTCGCCCACCGGGAATGGGGACCTAATGGGAATCTGCGGCGGTTTGGGGCTTCCTGGTCATCGAATGATCCATCCGAGGAGCGTTGGCGGTGGCGGAGCGATCCCAGCGCTCCCCCAACAGTTGGCAAGATCCGTCCGACTTGACGTTGACCGCTTCCACTCATGGAATGGGTTGGGTTGGGTTGATCTTTGAACGTCCATCTCCTCCAACCCCAGCCCCGCCATGGGCAGGGACATCTTCCAGGGGACGAGGTTGCTCCTTTGACCTCCTTTATGAGGATCTCCAGGCTTTCCGGAGGCGGCACGGCACCTCCGTGGGGCCGGGAAGAGAATCCTGGAGCTCTGGAGATGCTCGTTTGGCAATACGGGTTCAACGCCACGTTCCACTAAACCTTCATGTGGTCCTGAGAGGTTCCCAACCAGATCCAAGGGTCCTTCCTGGATCCAAGGTTCCTTCCCAGATTCTTTCCCAGATCCCAGGCTCCCTCCCAGATCCCAGATTCTTTCCTATATCCCAGGTTCCCTCCCAGATCCAAGGCTGTTTCCCAGATCCAAGTTTCCTTCCTGGATCCCAAATTCCCTCTCGGATCCCAGATTATTTCCCAGATCCCAGATTCCCCCCCAGGTCGGAAAACCATTTATTGAGTGCAAAAAATCCCATTGTCAAGAGAAAAGAAGGGAATGCCAAAAAAAGGGGGGGGGGCTGCGGGCTGGGAAGGGTCCCAGCGGTCAGGACCCCCCTGTGGGGGTGTCTCGGGGTGGGGGGGTTCCCCCTGGGGGGGTCCCGGGCCCCCCCTAGATGAGATCCATGAGGATGTCCTCCTCCATCACGCTGGGCGCCTGGACCGGCTGCAGCCCCGGCTGGGGGACGGGACCCCGGGGGCCGGGGGGCAACAGCATCTGACCTGGGG
>NW_010972928.1:0-6683 GCF_000737465.1 Haliaeetus leucocephalus
GTTCTGGTGACTTAGGCTAAACTGAGATTTGATGCTCTCACATTGAAATCAATGGTGAAAATTTGTGGGGTTAGGAAAGCACCACAAGAAAGTTTTGAAGTCTGATCAATGGCCCTACAAAGGGAGATTTAGCAGCTTGGTCTCTAGCTTAGTTTTATGGTACAAAAGTGCTTCCTGGAGTATTGTATCTAACTCTCTGTATTCTTACAATCTATTAAACAAAACCATAATGAGAAAGCATAAAAGTCAAAATGAGAAAATACATGCCTTGAACAGTCCTATCAAGGGCTAAGATAAATGATCAGTAATCTGGGAGGCTTATGCCAGTTGATTGATGTCTTTCTCCAGGATATATGTAGATTGGCCCCAATTTGGGGGCTTCTGGCAGAAGGTACTTAGTGTCATTTCATAGCTTTAGCTGTTTTGGCTTCAATACGCTTATGAACCAACCAAACCTACGGCAGGAAGTACCTACCATTAATTGGAGAAGTACTTGTCTTCTCAGGTCTGATTCTTGACTGAAATGCCTGAGCTCATACTGAGATATACACTATGCTAGATCCTCAGCTGTTAAGGATTTATTTAGCACCATCAACTTATCTGGGGCTACAGTCATTAACATCAGTTTAATTTTGCTTATGAGAATGCCAATCAAAGAAAGGCAAGCACTTGAAATTCACTTATCTCTGGCATCTCTCTTGAGCATCAAATGGAAAATTTTTATCAAAGCAGACATTTCATCTCTTGGGAACAAATAGAATTCTTGACTTCCCTCTAACTTCAGTAAACTTTTCACTTACTGTTTCATAACATGGTTGACTAGATTAATTTGTCATAATGCCCCTGTAATTCAGTGTTCAAACACAAATATGACAAAAGAGAAATAAATAATGTACCCTTTCTTATGCTTTAAACCTCCAAGGCCTTTTTTAACCACTACTTTGACTATACCTACTGCTTTAGTATAGAACAAAAGCAAAGATACATGAACACAGTCAGCTATCCTGTCGGCTCTACAAGGCCAGTATTTGACATCGCCAGAGGAGTACAAACATACAAAAAATTCAACCAGTTGAAAGGATAATCTTTTTGGAAGTGCAACTTGCAATAGCTACCTAAGACGTGAAAAGTGCTGTATCCCAGTGAGATTCCTACAGAGATACTGAGCTGAAATAAAGATTCACTACAGTTTTTAAGGCAGTGAGAATTGAGCATGTGCTTAAAAGTTTTGCTGATGCAAATGTGCTTGAAAACTTACTTGAATAGAAATAGCCAACTAAATCAGGGGCCTATAAGATTTCTGTCAGTATTGCATCCATAGCAATGCATCTATGAAAAAAAGCCCAAACCTGCTATCCCTCTCTCTGTTCAGCATCTCTAAATCCTTACTTATTTTACCTCCTGTCATCTGATATTGCAGTAACAAACCAACAGATAGCAAAGCCTGACTTTCTTATCTATATTGAGTAGATATGCAAAATGTCTAGTATTTTCTTTAAATAAAAAGAAACTCAGATTTAGAAAATTCTGAAATTTCTGCATAATTACACTGTCATAAAATTTGCTAAGAGTTTGCTATAAAGAAGATAAAATTATATACTTTTAAGATCATCATATGTGTTATTACTACTCAATCTTGCAAGATGTGTGTGCATTCACTGTACACAGGAGAGTGCCCAACTTCATTATGATAATGTTATAACTCAAAGCATAATTTGTATCTGAGCATTTTTTGTGAATAGTTATAATATCTACTTATTCACTTCAGTGGCTGTGTTTATGGAGAGAAGAGAACACCAGAAATTAGAAGATCTATCATTCTGCACCTGAAAGAGTGATTGTGCATGACTTCTCCTGTGCTCTCTTCCCTTGCAAATATGTCTGCCTGGCACTTGTGGTCTTTTGGCCAGTCAGTTCAACGCTTAGTTCAGAGGCATATTTTCTTTCTCTAAAGTTGTCAAAAGAACTTGTGGTCAGTGATCTACATCTGTACCTCAGTCAGGTTCTGGATGGACAGGCCAGAGAAAACAAGCCACTGGGAAGAGCTCTGCTGAACTCAGAAGGCTTTGAATCAAGTCTTCAGTGAGTGGATAGCAAGAAAAGAGAAGTGACATCTTAATTCTAATTTTGAGTGAAGAAAGCAGGTTATTAGGTCATGACAGTCAGCTATCTGATAGGAATTGCTCTTTCATGCTTTCTGGAGTTCCATATAGCTTTTTATCTAGGGGGCATGCACAATTCATGAGCAGCTGAAACAAATGAAGACAAAATTTAACAGGCAAATTTTAATGAACAAAATAGACAAGACATCAAAATATAAAAGACTATGACACAGTAATAACTGAAAAATAATAGAATAACAATATAATAGCAGAGGCAGCCATTCCTTGCTATTAATCATGGCTGTAGTTTTGAATATTAATAAACCCAAATAGCTACTTTTGTTAATTCAGACTCTATCTTTTAGAAAGGGATTTCTGTCATCAAAGACAAAATCAGTTTTCAGCTGTAACTCCTTCGTTGGTCTGGGAAGCTATCTCAGTCCACTTTCAGTCTTTCATCTGTTTTGCCAGCTTGATCAGATGTGACTGACAGCTCCTGTCTGAGATTGTAGGGTGGGATCAATGAGACCAATGAACCCCGCTTCAAGGTTCCTGAATTCTACCCAGTGGTTGTGAAACATGTGGATTTGCCAGAATTGGCTTACAAATGTGGTACTAGAGGAGGAAAGAGGAAAAGAATAGGCTGTGAAAATCTGAGCTTTCAAAAAACATCCCATCACAGCAGAGGGAGGGAGGCAAGAAGGGAATGGGACTGTGGATTTGGAGAACCACCACGCAGATTGCTGCAGAGCTCGGAGTCCTCTGGGGGATATGACAGCCAAACAAATTGCCCCACTTCAGGAGAGGCCAAATAGCTCCTGACCCAGTGTGCATCTGTGGGGAGCAGCTCAGGTAAGCAGGAGTCTACTTTAGGCTGTGCCTAAAATGTATTTGTGGTAAATGATACCAGAACCATGGGAAATAAACCAGCAATGCTCCATAGACAGCCGAGTTCTACACGCATATCAAGCTCTGAATTTTGGTAGATTCAAAACCAGCCCACCCCATCCCATTGCCTGCTATAGGTAGGCAAGGTTAGTGTTTATGGTTGGAGTCCCATTTAACTTATAATTTGATGGACATCAAATAGGTTCCTTGGATCAGAACACTTTCAGGTCAAAAAGTGAGCCTTTACAGCTGTGATGAAAATAAAAGTCTACAGAAAAACCGTAAGCTGAAAGCAATCTTTCTGACCCTCCAGAGAACTGAAACAATTGTAGCGAAAGGTGTCAAGAGCTATATCCATCTCAATAGACCAGAACTGCAACCTAATAATGAACATTTAAATCTCTGCAACTGTAAGCCAACCACTTCAATGGGAAAGTCTCATTCGTCTCCAGGCAAAAATTTCCCAGATACTAAAATCTCCATTTCTTTCCCCAAACAACTGCTCCAATTCAGCTGTTAAATATTAAAACAGAGATCTGCAGGGAGTTTCCTGTCAAAAATGTGGGGACAGAGAAAAGCGGGAGTAATTGAATGGGGACACTGTGCTGGGAGCTGAACAGCCCGCGCAATGAGCACTGCCTGATGTCTCTGCCAGCCAAGGACAGCTGGCGGGTGCTGTGAGAAGGCCTGTTCCTGCTGGAGTCGTCTGCATTTACTGTATGGGCTTTGTACACAGCTTTTGATTTTTATCTTCTTGACAAGCTGGATGTGTCGGGAATATCCCTAGTGAAAGACACATGAAGGTTTGAGTGTTTACTTTGCAAACTATTACATGCAAACTATGTCTAATTTTTTCCAAATTGATTTTTTTTTAAAGTATTTTCCTCCCTCATAAATAAACAATAGATTTGTTGTTATCATTCACATTGTTTCCCCCAAACAAGGGATCCTAAAGCAGGATCTAAACATTAACATTAGCATATAACATGCTACAATATCCCTCTGTGAAAGCATAGCCATCCACAGAAACATTTCAGGGCCTGACCCCTCAGTCTTGATTCACAGGGGCTATCCCTTCTCATACAAGTAATCCCATTCAGCTGACAAAATGATACCAGTTTAATGCTAAATATTTGCTGCTTCTTTATTATTATTTTTTTTTTTAAATGTAAAATCTTGCTTTATTGCTGTTTCCACAGGTACTACTTCAGGAAATGGACCAAAGCAAAAATGTAACATTTTGGACTTTTTAATAAGTGTTTATTTTTGTAACGCTGTTCTGCTGATGCTTTCTTGATTTATGCTGTAACTTAGATATAAATGTAGCAGTGCTGAGGCAGTACAGTAGAGGACAAGTGATCAACAAAGCCTAGAAATATTTTAATGTATTTTTCGCACTGTGAAATGTGATAGTGATGGCACGGAAGCCTGTGTCCTGAAAATATTTTCTGAATGTCTCTGTGCTCTTTCATGTTTTAACAAGTGGTATGCTATTAAATATTTTCTTAAGAATATTTTCTTAACATTCTGTATTCTGTATTAATATTCTATACAGAAATATTCTTAAGAATATTTTCTTAAGCCACTCAGCTTTATGTAGAGAAACACAAGGGGGCACTTTAGTCCATTTATTTATTCAAACTGCTATCAAGGGGAACCGTCTCCACTACTCTGACCCCTTCAAGAGTTAAACCAATGAAAAGGCATTTTTACCACTTTTCTTTCTTGCCTAACAGAACAAAACCACAGAGCATTTGTAAAACCACCAGAGGTGGTGAACTAGGCAAGGATATGAAAAGAGAGAGGATCAGGAAGAAAATGCATGCTGTGCCTTGGGGATGGAAGTTGCCTCCGGCGATCATGCCTATTTGAATTGCAGTCTGAGACACTGGGATTAAGCACTGGTAGTTATAGGCAACACGTAGAAAACAACTTAGAAAAGGGTTTAGAAAATTATGTTGCTGATTAGGTGACTTGCTTCCCTTTAGGTCAAAATCAGGCTGGGAGTACTAAACTTCTGGAAATGTAAGCACATGAAGTATAAAATCAAGACTTTTTTTTTTAGATCTTTTAAATGAAACTTAGGCACAAAGTTGAAGCTGGAGGTCCAGCAGCAGTCATTCTGCAGTGGAAGTTCTCCTTACCTTCTGAGTTGGACAGTGATTATGAAAATGGGGTTATTCTAGTGAGTGTAGCTATATTCAGCTGCAGAACGGCTGCTATATTTGTCAGTTAATGCGTAAAGATAAAAAAAAAAACAACCCAGGATAAGGTGCAAAGATAATGGCAGTAAACTGTTGCCTCAGGCGCCAAGATTTTAATTTTGCTGCCTGTAATCAGATACCGTCAGCAGCACTGCACAACCAGAAAATTCCTTTAACCCTCCAGCAAGCTTTATGATATATGTTGTTCTTCAAAGCAGTAGATTTCACATCTTTTTATTTTTTCTCTTTCTCATGCCCTTTTTCAGCCTTTATTATTCAGGAGCAAAAAGGGATGTTCCAGGCTTCCTGGGGCTCTGTTGTCCTTCATTATGCTTCTGTACCACGAGGAACGTTTTGCTGATAGCGATATTCCCAAGGCCCCATTCTTTCACTGTCTCACTACAAAAACATGAGTTTCAAGTTAGTAGCTGGGCAGACTTGTATTAAGTATTTAGTTGTATAGCTACCTGCCACAATGTGTTGCATGCCTTATTAGGCCGTGGTAATGAAAGGTTATGTCATCTGTCTCCAACACCCCTGTGCTCCTTCCTCCCACGGTTTGGGTGCATTTCTCTCTGGATAATAGCAGTCACTCTTTGTAGATGAATTACTGTTTCTGAATTTGATTAGATTTATTGACAAGGAATCACTGAGTGTTTGTAGAAGAATTTCATCATTTTCTGGCTGCTCTTCAGGACCTACCACACTGCCAAAGAATTCTTCTGAGGACCAGAAAGGAAGACAACTTGATAGTTGCTCAAAGGAACTGGAGGCTAAACTTCATAGGATGCAGTGGATTGCCTCTCATCAGTTCTCATTGGTATTGGTATTTGCATGGCAATGAGTGAACAAATTTGAAAGTGATATAACATATGCTCTTACTAGCTTAGATTCCCTAAAAATCCACTTACCTAATTTATTGGATGTGTGTATGATGTATCTTGAATATAAGTCGATCCATTGACAAGCTTGTTTCCTTAGTTCAAGCTGTAGAGACATATGAAGGGACTGTTTGAGTGATAAAGGTGATCAGTTCAATTCCTAGTGTCAGCTGGGTTGAAGATGCATCATATATCACAGCAGCAATATGACATGTAGTGTGTTCAATTGAAGAAACTCTTGAATACTAAGCAGTGTGTAGTAAAGTCAAAGGGAACTATAAACCAAAGTAAAAAGACCTAATTTATTCCTCATTACACAGCAATTCTAAATACAAGCATATATGCAAGGCACCAAGTAATATATTTCTTACAACTGAAAGATTCGGAGATGAGTGGCTATGAATTTTTTTCAACATTAAACTCTTGTATGTAATAAACCATCTCTCTATATATAATTATGAACATCTGTAGAAAAAATTGCTAAATTTCAAAAGTGTTAAATTTCTTAGGCACAATATTGACCTGAGAAATTCTTTTTAGCCTGTGAGATTTAGTCTAGTTTTATTTATATTGTTTATGCAGTGGCCAAGACAAAGTTTGTAATGGAA
>NW_010972929.1:0-1561 GCF_000737465.1 Haliaeetus leucocephalus
GCACCCGCCGCCCCAAGTCCCGGCCGACGGGACTCACCGGGTGCCAGGACGGTTTCGGTGCCGACACGGGCGGCCATGCTGAGCGAGTCCTTGCCCCCGTCAATGGCCACGCCCAGGCGGTGCAGGAGTCCCACCAGCCCCTCACACGCCGTCACCAGCGCCCCGCCCTCCGCCCCTGTCTTCGCCCCCCACATCCAGTTCCCCGAGCACTTCACGTCCTGGGGACACCGGAGACACGGGGTGGGGGACACCGAGAAGACGGGGACACGGGGTGGGACACCGAGAAGACATGGACATGAGGACGTGGAGACACCAGGACCCACGGAGGGGGGACGTGGAGATGCAGGGAACAAAGGGGACATGGGGACACAAAAGGACACAGGACAGGACAGGAAGGGACAAGTCAGAGCCACCTCGTGTCCCAGAGCCCTCCTGCCACCCTCAAACCCTCCCCAGATGTCCTCCTGGTAGCACTCAACCTCACCCATCACATCCCACCCCACGGCGGTGGCAATCTCAATGGCCATGCCGTGGTGCCCGTGGCCACGCCACAGCCCCTGTGACCAGGACGTGGCCCTGGTGACAACAGTTTGGCCCTCATGGCAGTGATGTGGTCCTGGTGGCTCCCGTGACCATGATGTGATCCTGCCATGGTCCCTGTAGCCACAGCATGGCCCTGGTGTGACAATAACATGGCACCCTGTAGCCACATGTCCCAGAGCCGTGCCATGGCCGTGCTGTGGGCCCTCTTGGCCACGCCATGACCATGCCATGGTCTTTCATGGCCATGCCTTGGCCCCACCATAGTCCCCCTTGGCCATGCCATGGCCACGCTGTGGTGGTCCCCTACGGCCATGCCATGATCTTCCATGGCCATGCCATGGCCCCATAGTCCCCCTTGTCATGCCTTGGCCATGCCATGGTCATGCTGTGGTACCTGTAGCCACAGCCATAAGCGTGCCACGGCCCCTTAGCCCCATCTTGTAGCCATGTCACGGTCCTGCCATGGCAAGGACCTGCGGCTGTGACATGGCCGCTACACTATGGCGTGGCCATCCCATAGCCATGCCATCACCATGACATTGCTCCTGTAGCCATGCCGTGGCCGTGCCGTGACGGCGGCATGTCCCCCATGGCACGGCCACCCCATCACATGCCATCACCATGTCATTGCTCCCGTAGCCATGCCGCGGCGGCAGCACGTTCCCCCACAGCGTGGCCATCTCACGGACACACCAAAACCACGTCGCCGCTCCCGTAGCCACCCTACGGCCGTGCCATGGCATCGGCGCGGCGCCCGCGGCGCGGTACTCACGCGGAGGTCGGTGATGCGAGCGAAGACGAGGTTGGTGAGGGCTTCGGTGAGGGCCAGGCGGGCGCCGGCGGCCGGATCCAGCAGGCCCTTGATGGGCTGCTCACCCAACGCCGTGGCCGCCCCCACCGTGTCGAAGTGGGACAGGGCCACCACGGCCACGTCGGCTAGCGGCGTGTGCAGGGGCCCCACACACTGCTGCTGGGCCACCAGCCCCGTCACCGAGCGGTCCACCTGCCCCGGGGACAG
>NW_010972929.1:3182-4184 GCF_000737465.1 Haliaeetus leucocephalus
GGGTTCCCATCATCATGGGGGTCTCCATCCCTTTTGGGTGTCCCCAACCCTGTTGGGTGTCGCCATCCCAACTGGGGGTCCCCATCATCACGGGGGTCCCCATCCCTCTTGGGTGGCCCCATCCCTTTTGGGTATCCCCATCCCAACTGGGGGGTCCCCATTCCTCTTGGGTGGTCCCATTGTGTCGCCCCCATCATCATGGTGGTCTCCATCCCCCTTGGGTGTCCCCATCGCAACAGGGGGGTTCCCATCATCATGGTGGTCTCCATCCCCCTTGGGTGTCCCCATCGCAACAGGGGGGTTCCCATCATCATGGGGGTCTCCATCCCTTTTGGGTGTCCCCAACCCTGTTGGGTGTCGCCATCCCAACTGGGGGTCCCCATCATCATGGGGGTCTCCATCCCTCTTGGGTGTCCCCTTTCCCAACTGGGGGGTCCCCATTCCCATCATCGTGGGGTCCCCATTCCCAACTGAGCTGTCCCCATCCCCATCGGGGGGTCCCTACTGGGGGGGTCCCATCATCATGGTGGTCCCCCACCTCCGTTAGGTGTCTCCATTCCCAACTGGGGGGGGGCATCCCCATTCCTATTGGGGGTTCCCCAACACCCCAGGGGTGTCCCTTGGGTCCCAGCCCCTGGGGTGACCATGGCGGATCCCTCCCCAGGGATCTCCTGCCCCCGCCCTCACCTTTCGGGGCATCTTGCCCAGCACCCACTCAAGCTCCAAGTTGACAGGGGTGGGCAGCCCCTCATGGGACCCCCCCTCGGGCACCGGCGCCTCCAGGTCATCCACCAGCACGATCTGGGGGGCAGAGGGGGTCAGCAGGGCCAGGGCACCCCCAAAACACTCCCCAAGGACCTTCCTGGTCCCCAGGGACCCCAAAAGGACCCCAGGGACCCCTCAAAACTCCCTTTGGCTGACAGGGACCCCCAAAAGCCACCCCCAGGGACCCTCCCCGTGTCCCTCAATCTCCCCACATCCTTCCAGGTCCCCATGGCCCAG
>NW_010972929.1:5397-6013 GCF_000737465.1 Haliaeetus leucocephalus
TGTGTCCTCGTATCCCCCCCATGTCCTCGTGTCCCCAGGTCCCCAAACCATTGCCACCAGCCCCGTGACGGTGGATGCTGAAGGTGGGGTTGTCATCTCCCTCTGTCCACCCACGTCCCCATGTCCCTATGACCCCCATGTCCCCCCGTGTCCCCCCGTCCCCCCATTCCTTCGTGTCCCCACCTCCCCAAGCCCTTGCCACCAGCCCCATGATGGCAGATGCTACAGGTGGGGTTGTTGTCATCTCCCGTGTCCCCCCCCCGTGTCCCGCCCCATGGCCCCGTACCGTTGCCGCCAGCCCCCTGGTCGTGGATGCTGCAGATGGGGTTCCCCCCCCCGCTCTCGATGCAGCCCCGCAGCACCCGGTTCATCTTCTGCTCCATCTCGGGGTCCCCCCGCTGCACCGCCCCCGCGTCCCGCTCCTCTGCGTTGTCCCCCTGCACCTGGGGACACGGAGCAGGGGGGGGGACACACCGTGGAGACACACACACCCCCCCCCCAAAACACACAGGGACCCCCCTGGCTCCCCCTTCCCTGGATGGAGGAGGCAGCCCCCCCGCCGACGCCGATGCGGTACACGGGGCCCCCCACTTTCACCACCAGCATCCCTGGGGGG
>NW_010972929.1:6103-6915 GCF_000737465.1 Haliaeetus leucocephalus
CCCAGGGGTCTTGTCGGAGAGGCCAGGGGGTCTCACCGGGCTCGGGGTGCTCCTTGCGGACGTGGTCGTCCTCGATGGCGCCGATGCCACCACTGAACATGATGGGTTTGATCCACTCCCGCCGCTGCCCCCCCGGCAGCACCTGCCCGAAGGAGCGGGCGAAGCCTGGGGACACCCCACAGCGTCACCTCCCCTGCCACCCCAAAGCCCCCCACCATGTGGCACCATCCCACCCCCCCAAACCAGGGGGTCCCCAGAGGTCCCCAAGGCCATGGAGGTCTCCAGGAGCCCCTGAAAGGGCTTTAAATGTCCCCAAGGTCCCCAAGGCAGCGCCGTGTCCCCAAGACCATGGAGTTCTTTGGGTGTCACCAAGAGGGTCCCCAAATGTCCCAGATGTCTCCAAGGCCATGGAGGTCTTTGGGTGTCACCTAGAGGGTCCCCAAGTGTCCCAGGGAGTCCCCAAGCTTCCCCAGGGGTCCCCAAGACCATGGAGATCTTTGAGCGTCATTGGAAGGTCCCCAAATGACTTTGGGGTCACCAAGGCCATAGGGTGTCCCCAAGGGTCCCCAAGACCATGGAGGTCTTTGGGCATCCCTGAAAGGTCCCCAAATGTACCCAGGGGTCCCCAAGTTTCCCCGGAGGTCCCCAAATGTCCCCCGGAGGGGTCCCCGCTCACCAGCCAACACAGGTTCCCCGAATTTGTTGCCGTAGTCGCTGGCGCCGTCGCTGGCCCCGATGGCGATTTCCAGGGGGCGGGCGAAGGATTTGGGGTACGGCTGCGCCCCGTCTTCCCAGGGCAGGTCATAGCCTGG
>NW_010972929.1:7202-8447 GCF_000737465.1 Haliaeetus leucocephalus
GGGGGGGGCCCGAGGGTCTCACCAGGGATGAGCAGGTTGCCAAAGCTGGACCCGGCGGTGCAGGCAATGACGTGGGCGCCGCGGCCGGTGCACTGCACGTCCCGGATCCGGCCCCCCGTCCCCGTCGTCGCCCCACTGAAGGGGGCCACAGCTGGGGGTGGGGGCACATTAGGACACACCCACTCCTCAAACCACACCCCACCACCCCCCCCAGCCCCTCCCCATCTGCCCCCCCCACCCCAAACCCCACTGACCAGTGGGGAAGTTGTGGGTCTCGGCGGTGAAGATGACGTGCCGGATGGTCGTCCTCTTCTCAAAGGGACTCGGTTCGGCCGGGTCCCGCGGCCACAGCGCTGTCACCGGCACGCCCCGGATGGCGCTGCGGGGACAAGGGACATGTCAACACCCTCCGGTGCCCAATGGGGGGGCCACGCAGCAAGGCACAGGCACCCATGGGTGATGGCATCCTGCTAGCGTCCGTGCCGTCATCACCCATGGGTGATGGGACTCCTCAAACTTGAAGCCATCATCACCCATGGGTTGTGGGGTGCTCCAACCTCCATGTCATGGGCACCCATGGGTGATGGAACTGCCCAACTTCCATGCCATCATCACCCATGGGTGATGGGATCCCCCAGTGTCCATGCTATGGGCACTCATGGGTGTTGGAACTGCCCAACCTCCATGCCATCATCACCCATGGGTGATGGGACTCCTCAACCTTGAAGCCATCATCACCCATGGATTA
Source organism: Haliaeetus leucocephalus (assembly GCF_000737465.1). Classification (NCBI taxonomy): domain Eukaryota; kingdom Metazoa; phylum Chordata; class Aves; order Accipitriformes; family Accipitridae; genus Haliaeetus; species Haliaeetus leucocephalus. The sequence continues at coordinate 7,951 of NW_010972929.1, forward strand.
TGGGGTGCTCCAACCTCCATGTCATGGGCACCCATGGGTGATGGAACTGCCCAACCACCATGCCATCATCACCCATGGGTGATGGGATCCCCCACTGCCCATGCCATGATCACCCATGGGTGATGGGATCCCCCACTGCCCATGCCATGATCACCCATGGGTGATGGAACCTCCCCCAACCTCCCCACCATGGTCACCCATGGGTGACAGCCACCCCAAGGACCCCTGGCCTTGACGCCATGGGGCACCCATGGGGCCCACCTGCTGTTGTCAGAGAACTTGATGACGTTGTTGGGGTTGCTGGAGCTCTGGGTTCCCATGATGCTCTGGAAGAGTGACTCCGGCTTCTCCTGCCCATCCACCACCAACCGCCCCTTGAAGAACCAGTGGCGGCTGTGCTCGCTGGGGACACGGTCATGGGAGGTGGCATCAATGGGGGACACAGGCATGGAAGGTGGCATCAATGGGGGACATGGTCATGGGAGGTGGCATCAATG
>NW_010972930.1:0-1255 GCF_000737465.1 Haliaeetus leucocephalus
TGGGGATGGGGATGGTGACACCCCAGGGACGGCGTCACCCCAGGGGCAGCATCACCGTGGGGACAGGAATGATGTCACCCCAGGGACAGGGACGGCATCACCCCAGGGACACCATCACCGTGGGGACAGGAATGATGTCACCCCAGGGACAGGGACGGCGTCACCCCAGGGACACCATCACCATGGGGACAGGAATGGCGTCACCCCAGGGACGGCATCACCGTGGGGACAGGAATGATGTCACCCCAGGGACAGGGACGGCATCACCCCAGGGACACCATCACCGTGGGGACAGGAATGATGTCACCTCAGGGTCACCATCACCGTGGGGGTGGTGTCACCCCAGGGACACCATCACCGTGGGGACAGGAATGATGTCACCTCAGGGTCACCATCACCATGGGGATGGTGTCACCCTGGGGATGGCGTCACCCCAGGGACGGCATCACCGTGGGGACGGGGACAGCACCACCATGGGGATGGGGACGGTGTCACCCCAGGGACAGCTGGGATGGGGACGGTGTCCCCCTGGGGACAGGGGTAGCATCACCACAGGGATGTGGACCGTGACAGCGTCACCGTGGGGCCGGGGACAGCGTCACTGTGGGGCCAGCATCACCGTGGGGACAGGGACGGTGTCACCCCAGGGACGGGGACAGCACCACCATGGGGATGGGGACGGTGTCACCCTGGGGACAGGGGTAGCATCACCACAGGGATGTGGACCGTGACAGCGTCACCGTGGGGCCAGCATCACCCTGGGGACAGGGACAGTGTCACCCCCAGGGATGGGGACAGTGGGGATAGGGACAGTGTCACCACAGGGACAGGGAGGGTGAGGACAGCGTCACCGTGGGAATGGGAACAGTGTTACCCCGGGGACAGGGACAGTGTCACCACAGGGAGGGGGGGACACCCGCCCAGCTCCTCCACACTCCTTGGGGACACCCAGGAGGGGGGGTGACACCGGAGCCGTGCCGATACCACGTCCCCCCGTGTCCCCTCTTGTCACCCCGTGTCCTCCTCGCCCGCCCCGTCCCCACCTCCCCGTGGTGACAACGGGGTCGTCACCCCGATACCGGCAGGGTGTTGGGGCGCGGAGGGGGGAGGCGACACACTCACGCTGGCCGGCGGCCAGGCTGCGGTTGTAGCCCACGGGGCTGAAGTACTCGAAGATGAAGACGGTGACGGCCACCACCGTGAGGCACATGACGAACATCATCACCCAAACGGCCGGGCTGTAGGGTTCTGGGGG
>NW_010972930.1:2003-5293 GCF_000737465.1 Haliaeetus leucocephalus
GGGGGGCTCTCCCCAGCCCCCTCGTCACCCCAAAGGTGGGTAGGGGCTCTCCCCGGACCCCCCAAGGGCAGCGTGGGGGCTCTCCCCACACCCCTGAGCACCCCAAAAGTGGGGGACCCCTCTCCCTAGACCCCCTGAGGGCAGCATGGGGGCTCTCCCCAGCCCCCTGAGACCCCCAAAGTTGGCAGAGGGCTTTCTCTGGGCCCCTGGGCACCCCAAAAGTGGAGGGGGGGCTCTCCCCAGCCCCCTCGTCACCCCAAAGGTGGGTAGGGGCTCTCCCCGGACCCCCCAAGGGCAGCGTGGGGGCTCTCCCCACACCCCTGAGCACCCCAAAAAGCATGGGGAGGGTCTCCCCAGCCCCCTGGGACCCCCATGGCCATGGGGTGGGGGGCGGGGGGTTCCCCACCTCTCCCACCATGCCGTTCCAGACGCCGTCGATCTTCTTGCCGTGTTTGCCGTTGGTGACGAGGTAGAGGTCGTAGGTGAAGCCGACGGTGCGGGCCAAGCGCTTGAGGATGTCGATGCAGAAACCCTTACAGCATTTCTTCTCGAAGAGCGCCGGCTCGGCCGAGGGGCTGCGGGGACGGTGACACTCGGGGACAACCCGGCGGCGGTGGCGGCGGGGACGTCCCCAAGGGGTCGGGGACGCCGGGTACCAACCTGGCGGTGCGGTTGAGCTGTTTGCGGCAGGGGACGGAGTCGCGGATGCAGGTGCCGGTGGCGGGGTCGATGTTCTCCACGATGACGAAGGGACGTTCTTCCAGCGTGGCCACCGTCAGGTGTTGGTCGTCGTCTACCGGTTGGAGGAATTTACCGTAACGCGACCAAACCGGGTACTTCATCCGCAGGATCCGGTGTTCCCAGCTGCCCACCTGCGGGGGGGGGGAGGGACAACACCTGAGCCACCGCCTTCAGACCGATGTCATCGTCGGGGATGATCTGACGTCACCGCGACGGACGGCGGGTGGCCGCCGGATGGATGGACACGGGGTCACCTTGGCCGGGAGGAACCGGTCGAGGAAGGGTCCTGGGAGGTGTCACCGTGACAGGGCGAGGGGGCTGAGCTTTTGTGTCCCCGTCACCAGCCAGGCGTCACCACCACCCCCTTGGGGACACGTTGTTGTGACAAGGCAGTGTGACACCGCAACGGTGGTGAGGGGGGGCGGTGAACGCCAGATGGTACCGCAGCCCCCGGGGGGACACCACGTGGCCGAGAGGAGCTGGACGTCACCGCGACCGGAATGACAAACACCACGAGGAGCAGCCAGGGGACGTCACCGCCAGGACGGTGACACCGCAGGGACACGGCACAGGCGGAGGGGACGCTCACCACCTCCCAGCTGCGCTCCTTGTTGAGGGAGATAACGACCAGTGAGGGGTTGACGAGGTAGCCGTCCTCGTTAAAGGAGAAATCCTTTTGCCCCCAGGTGATGTTCATGAAGTACCTGGGGGACGTGACACCGTCACAGGGCTGTCACCTCCCTGAGCCGCAGGTGACAGCCGCCGGCGGTGCCGCCGCGCTCACCGGTGGAGGTTGTCGTTGATCTGGGTGACGTTAGGGGCCCGACAGTCGTTGTTGAACTCGGGGATGAAGCCGTAGTCGCGCAGCAGCGCCTCGGCACCCTTGGCCACGATGGCCACGCCGTTGTGCACCCGGTGTTGGAGGTCGTCCCGCCAACCGGCCGACAACACCGCGAATAAGCCGGCGGGGAGATGTTCCGGCAATTGGTCGCTTCCTCCCAGGTTGGTGCCAACCACGAACCAGATGTAACCAGGACCGGCCAAACCGGCGTCTTGCGCCGCTCGGAAAATGGCCTCGGCCTCTTCCCGCGAGCAGTAGAGGAGGCGGATTTGGGCGCTGACCTCGCGCAGCTGCCGGCGTAACCGCGTCCCCTCGGGGTCGTCGGTTAAGTTGAGGGTGAGGACGCCCCGGTGTTCCCACCCGATGAAGCTGCTGTCGGTCAAGACCTCCACGTAGTCCACGAAGTCCTCGTAGCCGGGGAAGAGGGTGGTGACAACGGCGAAGGCCGTCCAGTCGTACTCCTCCAGCACCTCGAAGATCACCTGCAGCTGCTGCTCGGTGGAGGAGCCCAGCTGGAGGAAGGTGGAGCCCTTCTCCTGCAGCAGGGAGCGGGTGACAACGGGGGGCTGGGGACAGCTGGGTGGCTCGAGACGTGGTTGGGTTGGGGGACACGTGGGTTGGGGACAGTCGGGTGGGTCTAGATACAGTTGGGGACAGTTGGGTGGTTCTAGACATGGTTGGGGTTGGGGACAGTCAAGCGGGTCTAGACGTGGTTGGGGACAGGTGGGTTGGGGACAGTCAGGTGGGTCTAGATACAGTTGGGTGGTTCTAGACATGGTTGGGGACAGTCAGGTGGGTCTAGATACAGTTGGGGACACTCAGGTGTCTCTAGACATGGTTGGGGTTGGGGACAGATAGGTTGGGGACACTCAGGTGTCTCTAGACATGGTTGGGGACAGTCAGGTGGGTCTAGATACAGTTGGGGACAGTTGGGTGGTTCTAGACATGGTTGGGGTTGGGGATAAGTGGCTTTAGACATGATTGGGGACAGTCAGGTGGGTCTAGATACAGTTGGGGACAGTTGGGTGGTTCTAGACATGGTTGGGGACAGTCAGGTGGGTCTAGATACAGTTGGGGACAGTTGGGTGGCTCTAGACACAGTTGGGGTTGGGGACAGTTGGGTTGGGGACACTCAGGTGTCTCTAGACATGGCTGGGGACAGTTGCATGACACTAGACATGGTTGGGGACAGGTGGGTTGGGGACAGTCAGGTGGGTCTAGACATGGTTGGGGACAGGTGGGTGGCTCTAGACATCGTTGGGGGTGGGTTGGGGACAGTTGGGTGACTCTAGATACAGTTGGGGACACTCAGGTGTCTCTAGACATGGTTGGGGACAGTTGCATGACACTAGACATGGTTGGGGACAGGTGGGTGGCTCTAGACATCGTTGGGGGTGGGTTGGGGACAGTTGGGTGACTCTAGATACAGTTGGGGATGGGGATAGTTGGGTTGGGGACAGGTGGGTGGCTCTAGACATCGTTGGGGGTGGGTTGGGGACAGTTGGGTGCCCCTAAACATGGTTTGGGGGCAGCAGGGTGACCTTAGATGTGGTTGGGGACATTTGGGTATCCCTAGACGTGGTTGGCGACAGCTGGGTGCCCCTAGACGTGGTTGGGGACAGTAGGGTGACCCTAGACGTGGTTGGGGACAGTTGGGTGGCTCTAGAGATGGTTGGGGTTGGGGTGGGGACAGTCGGGGGCCCCCTGG
>NW_010972930.1:5303-6115 GCF_000737465.1 Haliaeetus leucocephalus
CCCTAGACGTGGTTGGCGACAGCTGGGTGCCCCTAAACATGGTTTGGGGACAGCAGGGTGACCTTAGATGTGGTTGGGGACATTTGGGTATCCCTAGACGTGGTTGGGGACAGCTGGGTGTCTCTAGAGATGGTTTGGGGACAGTTGGGTGACCCTAGACAAGGTTGGGGACAGTTGGGTGCCCCCAGACCGCGTCCCCCACCCACCCCTGTCACCCCTACCTTGGGCGTGAGGACGATGGCGGAGCCGCCGTTGATGCCGATGATGGGCACGGAGGTCTGGGCGGAGATGAAGTCGAGGATCTGAGCCACGGCCTCGGAGCGGGTGTCGTCCTCGAAGACGACGCCGTGGATGCGAAGGGAAGAGAGGACGTCGCAGAGGCGGACGATCAAGCTGCGGGGGTTGGTGTCGTTCAACACCACCCCCACCGGATTGACCTCCAAGGAGAAGTTACGGAAGGCGGCGGGGGCCAGGCGGGGCCCGGCGGGGCCGTAAGAGGCTCCGCTCAGGATGACGGCAACGTTCAGCGCCCGCCGGCTCCCCTCCGGCCGCGGCTCCAGGAAGGGGCTGGCGCAGGCCAAGGCCAAGGCGAAGAGCATCCTGCTGGCGGGGGCGGGGACCCGGGGGCTCATCGCGCCGCCGCTGCGCCCTGCGAGGGGGCACACAACAAGGGAGGGGGGGGCTGGTGGGAGAGGTGCCCACCAGTACCCCCCAGTAACACCCCAGCACCAGGAGAGGGTCTGGTGGGGGGAACTGGTGGGAGAGGTGCCCACCGGTGCTCACCAGTACCCCCCAGTAACATCCCAGCACCA
>NW_010972931.1:0-2793 GCF_000737465.1 Haliaeetus leucocephalus
GGCGCGCCGGAGGGGCCAGAGCCGACGCGCGAACGCCGGGCTGCAGTACCGCACTTTGGCCGCCAGGTGGCAGCAGCAGTGGACGGCGAGAGGCGCGTGCCCGGGGTGGCGGCGGCGCTGCAGTTCCGCGCTTTGCGCGCCGAGCGCCCGCCGACACCACGCGCGTGGGGCGGCAGCGGCGTTTCCTCACCGGAAGGAAGCAACGAGCGCGGCAGCACCAGCCCGCAGGATCGCACTGCCGTTACCGTTGGACGGCAGCGTGGAGAGTGGGACCGTCACCGCGCATGCGCGGCTCCGAGCGGCAGTACCGACTTTGGCCAACGGGAGGCAGTATCCCCGTAACGATCCTCTTCTGAGCATCAGCTGGATGAGAGGTGACTGACAGCTCAGCCCAGTAGAGACCAGCCAAAGGCAGCAACTACTTACTGGGAGCACAGGGCTTACGTTGCCCTGCCCTTTCCCCACTCGCAGCCCAGGCAGTCATCTTCATCGCCTCCGTTCCAAAAAGCACCCGAGTGCCTGGAGCGGTTACAGCAGTCAAGTGCAAAGAACAGACAATTCGGGCGGTCGCTTCTGTCCCTGCCCCCCCACCCCATTATCTAGAGAGGAGAAGCAGCACAGGGAACCTGCAAATGGGGGGGGCGGGGTGTCCCCTGGACCAAGCCGCAGGGTCTGCTGTATCTGTCTGCATGTGGCATCAGGGTTGTGGGAGTGACAGCAGCCAGTCAACAGATGCTGGCGAGTGATTTAAAAAAAAAAAAACACGCCTGGTTCAGGTGACAGCCTGAAGGCAGGCCACAAGAGACCCAAAGCTGCTTTCTGCCAGAGGGGCAGCTCTGTCCAGCAGGAAACGGTGCATCCCAGCGCACCAGATGCGAGCGTCCAACCTGCAAGTGAGCAATACCCTGGTGATCCTGGGGCTCAGCTGGGGTGGGCACAACTTTCCTCACGTCTGTGCTGTCATCAGAACTCTGCTCTCCTAATCCTGCACGCACGCAAGGCTTCTTGTGCAGGGCTTGTCAATTGGAAGTGAAGCAGGGAAAGAAAAGAGGCATGTTGGTATATTAGATGTCCTTATCAGATGGCCATAGGGACCTGGATGGCAAATAAGTACCACGCAGCCACTTGCTCATTCCCCTCCCCTGTAGTGGGATGGGAGAGAGAATCAAGAAAAAAAAAAGTAAAACTCATGTGTTGTGATAGAGACAGTTTAATAGGACAGAAAAGGAAGGGGAAAATAATAAATAATAATAATAGAATATACAAAACAAGTGATGCACAATACAACTGCTCACCACCTGCTGACCAGTGCCCAGCCAATTCCTGAGCTGCACTGTCCCCTGGCCAACTTCCCTGGTTTATATACTGGGCATGACATCATATGGTATGGAATAGCCCTTTGGCTCTTTTGGGTCAGCTCTCCTTGCTGTGTCCCCTCCCAGCTTCTTGTGCACCCCTAGCCTCCGCTGGCAGGGCAGTATGAGAAGATGAAAAGTCCTTGACTTAGTATAAACACTGCTTAGCAACCACTAAAAACATCAGTGTGTTATCAATATCATTCTCATCCTAAATCCAAACTACAGCACTATACCAGCTACTAGGAAGAAAATTAACTTTATTCCAGCCGAAACCAGGACAGCATCCACCCATTATTCTATACCATCTACATCATGTCCAGGTCCCACACTTCCTGATGCATTTTCAATTAATCACCACCACTTTTCCTATCTTTTGATACCTATACACACAGATTTCATTCCCTTAGTCTATGGGCCTTTAAAATGTCTGTTTAAATGTCCCTTTTAAATGTCCATTGAGTTCATTTAGTCCATGACTTTGGGCTTCATCTGTCATACCAGTCTTTCTGGGCAGGAGGGATGGTGTGAAGTCTGCTCAACTGGTAGAGCAGGATTGGGCTTCAGTGCAGTGTGACGAGCAGGTGACATTGGACACAGCAGGATGATGGTGTGTAGTGTTGGACTGTTGCATGCTGAAGGCAGTTCTGGTCCCATCACTACTGCGCTTCATTCAGTTTTATCAAAGTTCATTCTTCATTTGTTTGCCTTTGCCTGAGGTGGGAGTGACCCAGACTGTTTTCCCCAGCATATTTTTTATGTGCACTACAGGGACTTTATCCCCTTCTACAGTACGTAAAAGTTCTGTTTGGGCGGGGCCAGCCCAATTGGCAGATCGCCTAGTGTTGACTAACCAGGGGGCCTTTGCTAAATGTGTATCCCAGTGTTTGAAGGTTCCACTCCGCCATTGCTCTCAATGTAGTCTTATTTAACAGTCCATTGTACCATTCGACTGTCCTGGAGGCTGGTGCATGATAGGAGATGTGATATACCCACTCAATGCCATGCTCTTTAGCCCAGGTGTCTATGAGGTTGTTTTGGAAATGAGTCCTGCTCTCTGACTCAATTCTTTCTGGGGTGCCATGTCACCATAAAAATTGCTTTTCAAGGCCCAAGATAGTGTTCCAGGCAGTGGTGTGGGGCACAGGATATGTTTCCAGACAGCCGGTGGTTGCTTCCACCATTGTAAGCACATGGCACTTGGCTTGGCAGGTTTGTGGGAGTGTGATACGGTCAATCTGCCAGGCCTCCCCATATTCAGATTTCAGCCAGCACCCTCCATACCACAGGGGCTTTAACCACTTGGCTTGCTTAATTGCAGCACGTGTTTCAAATTCATGGATAACCTGCACAATGGTGTCCATGGAGAAGTCCACCCCTCAGTCAGGAGCCCATCTACATGTGGCATCTCTTCCTTGATGGCCTGAGGTTTCATGGG
>NW_010972931.1:2813-3397 GCF_000737465.1 Haliaeetus leucocephalus
TCACCCTTATGTTACCAGTCCAGGTCCACCTGAGACACTTCAATCTTAGCAGCCTGATCCACCTGTTCGTTGTTTCGATGTTCTTCAGTGGCCCGACCCTTGGGTACGTGAGCATCTACATGACGTACTTTTACAACCAGATTCTCTAGCTGGGACGCAATATCTTGCCACAGTGCAGCAGCCCAGATGGGTTTACCTCTGTGCTGCCAGTTGCTCTGCTTCCATTGCTGTAACCACTCCCACAGGACATTTGCCACCATCCATGAGTCAGTATAGAGATAAAGTATTGGCCATTTTTCTCATTCAGCAATATTTAAAGCTAGCTGGATGCCTTTCACCTCTGCAAACTGACTCAATTCACCTTCTCCTTCAGCAGTTTCTGCAACTTGTCATATAGGACTCCATACAGCTGCCTTCCACCTCCAATGTTTTCCCACAATGCAACAGGACCCATCAGTGAACAGGGCATATTGCCTCTCATTTTCTGACAGTTTATTATACAGTGGGGCCTCTTCAGCACGCGTCACCTCCTCCTCTGGCAATATTCCAAAATCTTTGCCTTCTGGCCAGTCTGTGATCACTTC
>NW_010972931.1:3675-3950 GCF_000737465.1 Haliaeetus leucocephalus
GTCAGCCTCAGGTCTCCCCTGGTGCTTTTTGCCAGAGACTCCAGGTAGGGCCGTTCTCCCCAGCTGCAGTGTAGAGCACATTTTTAATGTCTTGTCCTGCCCGGACTGGCTCAAGGGCTACTGCATGAACAATTTCCCGTTTCATTTGTTCAAAGGCTTGTTGTTGCTCAGGGCCCCATTTAAAGTCATTCTTCTTCCACGTCACTTGATAGAGAGGGCTTACAATCAGACTGTAATTTGGAATACGCATTCTCAAAAAACCCACATCTCCTAAG
>NW_010972931.1:3960-4246 GCF_000737465.1 Haliaeetus leucocephalus
GTTTCCTTTTTATTAGTCAGTGGAGACATAGCTGCTATTTTGTTGATCACATCCATTGGGATCTGATGACGTCCATCTTGCCATTTTATTCCTAAAAACAGGATTTCCTGTGCAGGTCCCTTAACCTTACTTTGGTTTATGGCAAAACTGGCTTTCAGAAGGATTTGGATTATTTTCTTCCCTTTCTCAAAAACTTCTTCTGCTGTGTTGCCCCATACGATGATGTCATCAATGTATTGCAGGTGTTCCGGAGCTTCACCCTTTTCTAGTGCAGCCTGGATTAGTC
>NW_010972931.1:4857-5289 GCF_000737465.1 Haliaeetus leucocephalus
CAATGGGGTGTTTCTGCCGCTCATTCCCAGTTAGGCTTACTTTGGCTTCCAGTACAGTTAGCTGTTGGGATCCCCCTGTTACACCAGAAATACAGATCGGTTCTGCCCCTTTATAATTTGATGGCATTAGGGTACACTGTGCACTGGTGTCTCCTAGAGCCTTATACTCCTGTAGGTCTAATGTGCCAGGCCATTGAGTCCACACAGTCCCATAAACCCGGTTGTCCCTTTCCTCCACCTGGCTGGAGGCAGGGCCCCTCTAATCCTGGTCAGAGTATTTGTTCCTTGTAAAAATTAGTTAGAAGTCCCTTCAAGAGGATCAGACATAAGATCAGCCCTTCTACTCTGCCTGCAGAATTGCCTGCTGGAAACTGGAGCAGCATTTTTCCTGAAAGAATCCCCTTTTGTGGTTGCTTTTCCTCGCAACTCATG
>NW_010972931.1:5483-5865 GCF_000737465.1 Haliaeetus leucocephalus
GCTGGAACTCTCAAGACAGTTTCTTGGCTAGTGTATCTGGTAGTTTCTCCACAGCCGACATGAGGGAGGAAGAGAGACTTTCTTTGTATTGCTGGAGTCAGCCAGCCAATTCACCCACCATTGGTCCCTCTTCATCTTTCCAGTTCGTTACTGGCAGTGTGTTGTCATATGATGATGGTGTGCTCCACGTAACCTTCTGCCACATGGGTTGTGTGCAGTGGACTTCATCTGGATCTGTGGGTAACTGCATTGGCTGGGCCATAATAAACCATCTCCCACATGACTAACTCCCTCAGGTACTGGATACCTTTCTCCGTGGTAGTCCACTTGCTTGGATAACATGCAACATTTTCCTTGAAGGATAACTTTCCCTCACACCTGA
>NW_010972931.1:7959-9548 GCF_000737465.1 Haliaeetus leucocephalus
CCTTCCAACCCAAACCATTCCACAACTCTATGATTCTGATTCTATGAAATGCTAACAGGGTGCTGCTACCCTCGGTGAACGGCACTCCAGGATGCTGCCACTGGGAATGCTTTGCTGCGCAAGAATGCTGGGAAGACCAACTCACTGGTTCCTATTCTTCATCAGCAATTTAACCAGGTGACCCAAAGCTCCCAGAAGGACTATGGACACCAGGATGGCCAGCGCCACTGCTGCACTGTACATTAGCGGCCATTTGCAATCTGCAGCCTGTGGACTTTTCTCACCAGCACCTGTAGGAGATGAGACAGTCCCACATATTCATGTGTTCTGCACTGCTGACAGTCGCACAGTGTGTTTGAGAGGCTGAACGGTTGCTACGTCCAGCTGTGCCCGTGGGCTTGGGGCAAGGACTGCTTGCTGGGGACCCTGGATTCCTGAGGAGTGCAATACAGTATTATGAAGGGATAAAAAATAGACAACCAAAGCTGAATGCCTCAGCCCTGCATTCCCCCTATGGCTCTGGAACGGCGGCCAGCTCACAAGCTGAAGTCACACAGCCTACAGCCACTGCTGTAATCCCATCTGGAGGAGAAACATTCCCCTGACATGTTGCAATCAACTTCTTCATAAGTGAATGGTAGTGCATGGAAGATAAGCAGCGAACATAGGTGTAAGGCGAGACACCCAAAGCTGCAAAGGCACACGGGTGATGTTCTGGGTAGAAAGTTTTCATGCAAAGAATGCATTAAACTCGCTGTGCAATACCAGTAATTGTTAAATGTTGGTCTGCAGAGCAGCAGCTGCAGAGGGGATAGAGTGAGCTTTTGCCCATGACCCAGCTGCTCTCAAAGTGAACAACAAATGGTCAAGGCTTACCAGTGCCACGCGCCGGCAGACCATTATCTCCTGCAAGACCTTCGGATAAAGTATTCCATTGAATTGCACATGAGTAAAATACTAAAAAGGACGTGTTTTTTCCTTCTGGGAAACAGAGATTGACAACATACCCTTGTGATGCTCCTCAGGATCAAACCCAGGACGCAGGCCAGCAGGTGGAAAAGCACTCTCCAGGGGAAGAGCTACTATCACACACAGAGGAAAAAAGTGTTCATGACATGTTGCGAGACACTTCTTTGTAAGCAGCAGCTGCAGAGGGGCCAGGGTGACCTTCTGGGTCGGACCTGGCAGATCGCAAAGGAAGTGAGATTGGCTCCAAGAAGCCACTGCCTTTGCAGCCTGCGCTGGAAGTGGCACAAGTGTTGAGCCACTAGCAAACAGAGCTTTGCAAGGCAAAGCCCCCCAGGGCACATCTCTGAGCTCTCCTGATACCCACTGCTCTGCTCTTTTGCATCTCTGAGCCCCGGCCAAGAATGTAAGAAGGTACGTTCCACCTGAAGGCAAGATAGAAAAGAAGTGCTCACCCTACAAAGTGAATAAAGACTGCTTACCCCCAGGATAGGCTTGGGGCTCAAGAAAACGGCGTGGCTGAGAAGCGTGGCCTGCATGCACAGCTGTAGGCAAATACAGATGAGAAAGCTTTAAGTTCTATATTGTGAGATGCTTCTCCATAGTGGAACTGCAGAGACTGG
>NW_010972931.1:17731-28377 GCF_000737465.1 Haliaeetus leucocephalus
GAAAAGGGAATTGGTTCCTTCTCTATTTTTGAAAAGCATTATTGGTTGCAATGGTATATAATTATTGCACTAAACCAACCTTGTCACATATACAATTAAAGCAGAAATAGCGCTTGTGTCATTACTGGGGTGGAGATGAGAGACTTCTGATGGCAGCTTTATGGCCAGCACATTCCACCCCTCTACAGTGGAAAGTTTTCAGATTCTCCTCTAACCAGTGTTCATCTGTAAACACTACCTTAGACTGGATTCAGCTCAAAACCTAAACTGTCTGGATGCAACTACTTTCCCTACATTTCAAGGAAATGTTTTGTGAGTTTCTCACTTGGGACATAATGGATAATTACAAGTGGGACCCTAGTGCTGCCTATTATTAAGTCCCTGTTCTGTTTGTCACGTTGCCAAATCTTAACCATTTAGGCTGAAATTTTCCACAGTGACTGTCTGCTTCAGACTGAATTTTATTTCCAAGAGGGAGAGAAGAAGAAAATAAGTTGTTATGTCCAAGTTAAATACATTGCTCTGTGAGCAGTTAAACCACTGAACTTTTTGTGATGGGTTTGCACCTCAAATGCATTCTCTGACCTCTTGTAAGCATTGAATGAATGCTGAGCCTTTTTCTCTTATCTGCATTGAGAAGGTCTCTCTCCTGTACAGATGTTTTTATGAAACTTGTAGAAGCTTGATACACTTGGGGCTTCTACCCTCTTGTGGAATTTGGTTAAACAAATAAAGACATACAGAAGATATATCTGAGCGGAGGACTGCCTGATATGCACTTGAGTCCACATGTTCTTTCCTTTATGAAAGGTTAAAAATCTAGGTGGAAAGCATTTTTAAAAAATCCTGCCACCCACCCCCACTCCAAGCAAAGTGGGAGGGATGCTTTACTTCCCAGTCATGCACAGAATAGGAGCCTGAAATTGGATAAGCAACCCACAGGACAACTGTGGGTGGGGAAGAGTAGCTTCACTGAGAGTGGAGTGGGGCCTTTTTGAACAAAGAGTGAAGTCAAAGAATCAGCACAGGAAGGCCTAAGGGAGCTAAAGAAAATAGTCAAAGAATAGGGAAGGAGACAGTTGGGACAGATGCAATTAAGGACAGCATCCTAAAGTGCATTCACAAGAAGACTGATTAAGGTTACATAATCTTAATGTCTAGCACATCCCATTTTTTTAAGTCCTTGACATTGTAACTTTAAACTTCTCTTAATGTAGTATTTTTGGGATGTATTTTAATTTATATACCTGAAAATAGGCCATCTTAGTCTCTTGGGCCTTGTAATACTGAGCTGACCCCAAAAGCTTTAAAATTCTGGGTGCAAAATCCAGGCTCTGTCATGAAGAAGGTGCACATGGCACAACGTCGAACCTGGCAAGCTCTAGCTTTGTGGTGGAAACCAAATTCAAAGTCTGGGCAATTCCCAGTAACACTTGAATGTTGAACTGGAGGTGGCTTATATTTACCAGTTTCTAAACAAAAAGGGCTGTTTATTCACTTTATATTTTACCAGTTGTTACCAAAATTCCTTAGAAGTAATCACAAGAACTGAGAAAATAACAATCCTTCTTTCTCATACCATCAGTGAATGCTTTAATCACTGACTTACATGATTATCCTCTTTCTGAGTATCTCTAGCCTAATAAATTTTGAATTCCTAATTTTACATTGAAGACTCTTAGCCTTCTCCACTTTCCTTTTCCTCCCTTTCTTCCTCTACCCCCAGAAAAGTCTAGTCTAGCATGTAACCTTATTTTATACTTAAGGCAAATTTCTAAGAAATGTTTATCAGAGCCTTTCAAGTGTTGTCATATTATGTGGGAAAAGGTGGATGCTATTATAATTGCTGATTTTATAGGAAAATAGCCACAACCTATCTGTATTGTGAATGGCCTGATCTTGTCAGTGTGTTTTAAATGACCCCATTAGGAATAGGTGTTTGAATAACCAATAGCTGAGTGCTAGTTTGGGATCTAATGGCACTTGCGTGGGACTGAGGCACTGTTCTGCCCAGTGAGCTGTTGTGCCAAGCATGTTCACAGATGAAGAGCTTCAAAATCAAAAACCAAGTGGAAGAGATTTTGGGGTTCTACCGCTGTACTTCAATGTAAACAAATTCTTTTTTGGATCTGGCCCCAGCGGGCATAAATCAAGACTGTCCAGTCATCTTCTGTTAGTGTGGTGAACATGGTGCGTTTCTAGTTTTCTTAGAGCTGACTTCTGTACGACTGATTCACAGTTAATGGTTACCCTCATTACAGAGAGTCCTCAGAGACTCCTGTAGAGGGCCCTATGGCTCTCTCTTGTCACATCAGGGCTAGCTATGAGATCAGATCAGGTTGTTCAGGGCTTTACCCAGTTAGGTATTGGAAAACTTTCAAAGATGCACAAGAGACTGCACAACCTCCCTGGCAGCCTGTCCCACTGCCTGCCTGTTGTACTGGTGAAAATTTTCTCCTTATATCTAGCAAGAACCTCTCTTATTTCAGTTTATTCCTGTTTTCTGTCATCCCCCTGCCATGCATGGCTGTGAAGGGCCCGACTACCTCCTCCCAGTCCCCTCCCTGTAGTCACCTGGCTGTCTGTGAGGTGCCTCTGAAACCATCTCTGTACCAGGTTGGACAAGTCCCACTGCTCCAGCCTCTCCTCATGGAGCAACACTCCAGCCTTCATCATCCTGATGGCCTCTGCTAAGCTTGCTCCAGTTTGCTGATGTCTTTGCTGAACTGGGGCCACAAAAGTGTATGCAGTGCTCTAGATGGTCTGTCAAGTGTCAGGGAGGGGGGCCCACCACTTCCCTTTAGCTAGTTTACTTGCCAAACTGAAATCCTATGAAAAGCCAAGAATAAGATTTCTGTTATTAAGAGAGGAAGAATCTACATACTGTTTTATTCCTTTCTTTGTTTTTTTCTGAACTGTTTCCATCCCCTACTCAGCCCTTTGTTTCAGTGAGTCTCCCATTATCATTGCCCATAACAATGTGATCATTGCTAACAGTAAACTAAAATAACTTGATGACAAGGACAACATAGTAGAGATTCTGTGGCTCTGTATTTGGGTACTAATGAGTGGATGAAGTGATATTTAACTACTTGTTAGATTGATGTAGATTATAAAGTTTCAGCCTTTCATCATCTTTACAATAAAATTGCCACAAAAAGATGGATGAAAAGTAGTGAATAATACTGCATTAATATATGTTTGTATGCTCTTTGAAATGGTCTTAATCAGGGCAAGCACTTAAATAGATGACTGTGTATCCACAAGGGTCTTCCTTTTGAAAGTTTTGATTATAACAAGAAATAAAACTAGTGGGATAAAAATATACCAAATCATTATAAACGCCAGCTTATGATTAACCTGTTGCAGGGTAAACCTGTGTATCCTCATCATGAAATCAGGAGTTGCCATTCTGCAGAGGCAGTTAGGAAGTTTTGCTACAGGAATATCTTTTCCTCCCTGATGACAACGCTCTTATTGTAGCTGTTCAAATTGCATTCTTGCTGTACTCTGAAATCTTTCCTAACTCTTGGAGATAAAAAGTATTTTCCCTTCCATTCTTCATATTTAACCATCCTTCCCAGCTAAATGATGTAGCCTTTTTTAATGTTTCCTTTTAGGATATGCACAATCTCTACTCTTCTTACCTAGCATTTACTTGTTTTCTTGTTGGTTATTTTTGCCTGAATTAATGTTATAAACTGTCTGTAGAGCTTGGAATACATCACTGATTCACCTCTCCTGATACCACTTTTTGTATTTATTTATAATCTAAATACATCTTCATATTGTATTGTAAATGTATATGAGGTGGGCTTTTTCATTGTTCCACAGAAGATAACAAACTTAACTCTTTCCACAACATGTTACAACTAACTGGGCCTTCTTTCTGAGATGCATTATTTTGTTCTTGTTTATAATGCATTTTACTTGCAATCATGTTACCTAATTACCTTATTTTGCTGGCATTCCCCACAATACTTTCTAGTACTGAATAGAGGTAACATTGTCAACGTATTTTCCTAAACTCATTTACTTTCATTATAAAAGATATTGGAGACAATCTGATGGAATACTGATTAGAAGTTAACATATTAACTTTTCTCTGTAGAAACTAGCCTTTTCTTTTATTCATTCCTTTATGTCTTTTAAGTAGTTTTTGATTTCTGAGGGGTCATCATCTCATTCCACAGTGGCTCTGAATCAATGCAAAGGAATTTCAGAAAAAATATCTGCAAAAACTCTTCAGTCACAGCAAAGAGATGACTACTTTGTTAATTCCTCCCTCCACGTGAGAAGTTAATCACACTGAAGTTTTAAGATGTGATCTTCTCTTGCTCTGATATAATTCAAAGTAAGAAATATTCAAATACAGGCACTCTGGCTACCCTCAGCCGATTCTATTAGATTTAAGATTTCATGCAAAGCTATGTTCAAACATATGCATTCCTTGACCTTGAGTGGCCTTGAAACTGTTTATTAACTTATATTAGGAAAACCTGTGAATGAACTAGCCTCAAATTACTCAAAGCTTAGGAGTACAGGGATGTTGTAATTCTGTACCTACCTTGCACCTATCTCTGAAACCATTTTTGTCCAGGCCAGAGGACTGTTTGATTTTGTTTATAATTTTTTCACTTACCCTTTCCAGTGAGGCTTCTGGCTGTTTTTCTGTCTCCCCAGTTGCAATACCATCCTTAAACAGATCTACTCAGAAGTTATTTCTACATTGTCAATTTTAGAATAAACAAAGAGCATGAATTAAGAAAGCTAGTGAAATGCTGACTCTTTCTCACAGCATGCACTTTTGAGAAGAGCATCTGGCATAAAATCTTATTTCCAAAACTGTAGAATAGCGTAAAATATTGAATGTAGAGAAAATCACAGTGAATTGCTTAGTAGAAAGAAAGTCTGAGGTGGTGGTAGTTAGTAAGAAATTAAAGGAGAAAATCATAACGTACACAATGGCGAACTACATGTTAAAGCTTCTGAGTGAGATTAATGATGTAGAGCACTGTTTGAATTCAGAAGCAATGACATGATGCAAAGGAAGCTTTATACTGCGGGAAGATGTTCTAGCCTTTAAAATATTCTTGCCAAAAGGCTGAGGTGAAAAACACAAATTGTCTTTATAAAAGCAATCTTTATGTGCCAGTAAGTGGAAGTAGATATTTAGCAAGCCTTTTTTCTTCTTCCCTGCAATGCAGCTGGTAACGTCAAAGGAGTAACAATGAGGAAGTTTACAGGAGACCTTCTCCAAACTCTTCCAGAATCTGAGGGTTTTTGCCATGAACTTTGAATGTGCTGTTTTTATATGTAAATCAAAGGCTTTCAAACCAGAAATTAGAATAAAGAAAGCCCATCTCCTCATACATTAGAGATTCACATTTTGTTTTATCCAGTGAGTTTTGAGACCTATTTCATAAAATGGAATATTTCCTAAAAGAAAGATATATCATGCTTATGTCCAGCTGGCAGTATTATTCTGAGAGGCAGAAAATGTGAGTTTAACTCTCCTTTGGGAAAGGGAGCAAGCAGATTTATGTATGCAGCTAACTGGATAAGCACTCTAGCTGTTTGACTATGGGAACAGGCTTCCTAGAGGGGTGGTCGATGCCCTATGCCTTTCAGTGTTTAAGAGGCATTTGGACATTGCCCTTAATAATATGCTTTAACTTTTGGTCAAGCAGTTGGACTAGATGTTCGCTGTAGGTCCCTTCCAACCGGAACTAGTCTATTGTTTTCTATTCTATTCAGATGGTAGATACTCACAAAGCATCCTGCCATATATAATCTCTCATTTTGGAAAGTGAAAAGACATTTAGCACAGAAATAATTTCACTTAAATTTATATGTAATAGCACATATCAGAGCTGGCCACCTAAGGCTCCTTCAGGAACCAGTAGAAAAAAACAGATGAATCACATGAAGTAGACAAACATCTTGAAGTAGACATACAAATCATGTCAGATGAAATATTCCCTGTAAATATCTATTAACAGTGGAAAGAATTTCAGATTTCTAGGTCAGATGTAGATGTTTACCTTGTAGACATCTATAGTTAGGAAAGACAAACCCCATCCCTAGTTCTGGTGTTTTACAGAAATTTAGGCCTGATCTAGTCACTCAATTGCTTGACTCTTCCAGGGTTGCCAGAAGCAGAATTTCAGACAATGTGGTCTGCCTCGAAATCTAAAAGATTGGTTTAGATTAGGTTGGATTAGATTGATTACTTTCCTGGAGCATAAATTTTCACTGAAGTAAACCAGCATCTTTTCACATCTGGCAGGAAACATTTCAGCAGATGCTACTGTTCAGGTGTCACCTCATTTGGACTTTTTACATACAGAGAGCTGAAAGTAAGATGTCCATCAGAAAAGGTGAAAATGCACTGGTAAGAGGAATAGACTAAGAACCTTGATCCAAAATGCAGTGAAACCCATTAAAGTCCTCCTGCTTGACCTCATTTAGTTCTGGGACTGTTCCCAGATGACCTGACCGCTTTACTTCTGCTTCTACATTTGCTGACTTTCAGAGACTATATTTTGTACTTTTCCTTCTAATGTTAATTCAGGTAGAAAACCAGCTCTTTTAGATGCATCTTATTTCTTCCTTTTTGGTAGAATAGTGTTTGATGTAAATTGAATATTCTATTTGAAGTATACAACAAAAAAAATCTGTGACCTTATAATTAAAGAAGTTCAGCATAAATAAGGCATTATACAAGACTTCCTAGAGTGTGAACAGGAAATGTGGGGGTTTTTTTCTATTAGACCACCCTTTAACAGGTTTTGTTCTGCAGAATCTCAAGAGCTTGCAAGTAATTCAGTAACTTAATCCTTGAGGCCTCTGAAATATTTAAATTGGCCCACTTATTTTTTCAGCATCAGCAAAAGATTGCTGCTTTTTTGCTTGTACAATTAAAATTTACCAGTCAAACTGTGTGTCAATCTAGTTCCAACATAATTTCATAGTAAATCAAAGTCATCACGAAAAGCAATTCCAACTCTGACTGTGCTCTCATGCTGCCATGCTTCATTAGTTACAGTGCCAATATTCAGAGAAAATGTGTATGCAGCACAGATATGGGGAGGAACAGAACTTAGATTTAGGCTGCAAAGTTCAGAATCACTTGAAACTTCACATTTAGCATAATTAATTTCAGAAATGGGGCAAACCACGCCCTTGCAAGTTGTCATAGCTCAGCATTTGACTCTCAGTCACATCCTGTACTATAAGGAGTTGGCCCCATCCATTTTGGTATTACATATTTCAAATTGTTGGTAAGGGAAAGAAGATCAAAGTATGTAAACATTTCATTGAAGATACAAAAAATTCCTAGCAGGACTTTGCAATAACTTAATACATCTTGGCAAATTTCCCACTGTCACTAATTTACATTTCCTAAAATTCTGTAGCTGCTTTTCTGGTGTACTCCGAACAGTAAATAACTGAAACCTCTGATAATCCAGAGTACTCCGTGTAGTAATTATTTTTTTCTCTTTATCCTGACTTTGCTATTTCAGGAACATATTTCATTTCTGTGTTTTACATCCTCACAAACCATTCGTGCTTTTATGTTCATCTCCATTCTTCAGAAACCTAAATCAGAATCCAAAAGTTTTCAGTGTTGCTCAGCCAAGACATGTGCACACCAGCATAGCAGTTAAGGCCCTCACACTGCATTGGAAAAGCAAAGTCAGGTAGTCTCTCACTTGTGGACCTCAATAGGCATTACTGTCAATTTTATTTAAGAGTAAATTAATTCTACAAAAGCTTCTTGCTTTTATTGGAAAACACTGACCAGGAAAAGGTTTTATTGAAAAACGCCGGACTACCTTGAACTTTTCTTCTAAGTTTTTTGTCTTGAATACTATTTGAGTCTAGTAAATCTTTCATATTTCATGTGGTATCCTGACTTAGTTTGTGTTGCATATACAGGGTTACACACGCTCTTGCAGAAGACTCTTTATGACAATTTCAGCAGACATGGTAAGTTATTATCAATAACCTCAGCTAAATGCCAGATATTTTTAAAACTATTTGCTCCTTGTTCTCGGTTCAGGCAGCTTCTGGAAGATCTTTCCCCACATATCTCAGCCATTGGCATTTAACTCTGATTTAATAGGTAAAGCTATAAAAATCGACTGGGCAGGGGGGGAAGAAAGAAGCTTTTGTCTTGTCTCCTGTTCCCCTTTGAGGTGCTGGAGATTCACCTGCTGCTGAAAAAACTTTCAGCTTGCTTTTCCCTGGTGCTGCGTACCCAATGCAGGGTGCTGGAAAACTGCTACAGTGCTGCAGGGCAGCCAGGAGTATGAGCTACACCCCAGCTAACTCCTATGCTCCAGGCACATTGGACAAATTCTTTTCCTTTCCCTGGTCAGATGCATTAACAATCAGGAGAAGAGCTCTAGAAAAGCTCTAACTCATTTTAATCTTTCTATTTCTTGTAGGGAAATCATATTACAGAAATAAATTGTACCCTTTGGATTAAAAGTATGGAAACATTTTAGCAATTCTTTCCTGACAGGACACCCACAAGTATTTGCCCATCCTGTTCACAAAAAGGAACAAAGAAAAAGTATGTACTATTCTGTATGTTTTTAAGCATAACAGATACTATTATTCTTAGAAACTCACATTGTAAAAGGAGTTGAATGTTTTGTATATGATATCGGAGGTTTCCATGTATACGTCAATCTTGCAGAAAACACTCTCTGCATTTAAAAGAATAATGGTGTGGACAATTTCTTAACTCTTTAGGAAGAGTTAAGACAAAGAAAAAAACTCAAACAACTGATTTTATTTTCCAACCTTCCTTCAATAACCCTTCCCTGGAGGGTTCATCAATAAAGCTAAAACCAGCCTTATTCTGCTATTAGAAAAACATCATAAAATACAAAAGATTTTTGCAAAACCACTGCTAAATGAAGGCAGGGAGACTGGCACTTTACCACCAGCCCCAGCTCTGTAGATCAGCTGTTAAAAGAAACAATCTTCCTTTCCAAGAAAAGGAGAAGGCTCTCCCTAGGTGCCATGAGCTATATGTATTTTACCCATTCTCAAGAGGAGGAGAATTTAGCAATGGAAAAGTAGAGATAAGATTTTTCTCATTCCAGTTAAAGTATTTTCAAAACAAAGTTTCGATCACCATTTCTATGTACCATTTTGATGTAATAAATCTCTAGCCAGAAGAATACTAATGCAGCCAGACCACTGATTATGTTGAACTCCAGAGGAGAAACCATGAGAAATATGAATAAAGGAGGAAGAAGAAAGGTGTGAGATGGGCCTACTGAGATTGTAAA
This sequence comes from Haliaeetus leucocephalus, assembly GCF_000737465.1. Classification (NCBI taxonomy): domain Eukaryota; kingdom Metazoa; phylum Chordata; class Aves; order Accipitriformes; family Accipitridae; genus Haliaeetus; species Haliaeetus leucocephalus. Next base: position 27,040 of record NW_010972931.1, read on the forward strand.
GCTACATTTGTATTTTGAAGCCTGAACAACAGGCACTTTTCTAATTCTATACCATTTGTTTGTAAAGGAAATGAAACTTTATCTTAACCAATGCTAAACACCTCCTAAATGCACAGATGATCAGTCTGGGAACAGATGAGCATTGGTGATCTCTTGCATTTCTCAGCATTGTTGTGTGTTATTTATTAGCCTATAGCTTGTGTATTTATGCTTTGTCAGTTCCTTGAAAAGCTCTGGATAATCTAGGAAGTAGAATATCCTTGAGGTCCATTTGAAAACCTTTTTCCCTATCACCTTTTTTCAGAGGTAAGACAACAGCAAATAAATGAAAGGCACATGAGCATCCATGAAGAAACATTGTCAGAGACGGTAATTCCATGTGGTGAAATCCCCTTTTGAAGGAATTTCCACTAAACTGAAAATTTGTCTCTAGATGAATTGAGTCTAGCTGTGTATTTATTAATACACTATAGAATATGAGTCATTGGCAGTTTCAATTAAGTCAGATGCATAAAGATAAATTCAAATTGACTGAAAGAGACCAAAGTTCCTTGAACAAATAGATATGGATTTTATGTTGCATCTGTTAGCATAAATAGTCTTGTCTCTAACATCAGTGGGCATATCTGAGAAGAGTTCTAATCAAGGAATGACTGTCTCCAGTAAGTATTACAAAGCAAAATTAAGTACTGTTATGGGTTTTTGTGGTGCGGGGTTTTTTTTTGGTAGCGGGTGAGGGGCCACAGGGGTGGCTCCTGTGAGAAGCTGCTCGAAGCTTCCCGGGCTCCAAGGTGGACCCGCCTCTGGCCCAGGCCGAGCCCGTCAGTGACAGTGGAAACACCTGTGGGAGAACAGATTTAAGAGGGGAACTTGCAGTGAGTAGGGGATTGGAATGTGAGAGGAACTTCTCTGCGGCTACTGAGGTCAGTGAAGGAGGAGGGGGTGCCCCTGCAGCCTGTGGTGAGGCAGCAGGCTGTCCCCCTGTATTGGCTTTGTGCGGCAAGGTTTTGGTAGTGGGGGGGGGTTACAGGGGTGGCGTCTGTAAGAAGCTGGTGGAAGCTTCCCCTGTGTTCGAGAGAGAGCCAATACCAGCAGGCTCTGAGACGGACCCGCTGCCAGCCAAGGCCAAGCCAATCAGTGATAGTGGTAATGCCTCTGTGATAACATTTTTAAGAAGGAAAAAAAGTTGGGACGGGGAGAAAACAGCCACCGGAGAGAGGAGTGAGAACATGTAAGAGAAACAAGCCTGCGGACACCAAGGTCAGTGCAGAAGGAGGGGGAGGAGATGCTCCAGGCGCCGGAGCGAAGATTCCCCTGCAGCCCGTGGTGAAGACCCTG
>NW_010972931.1:28387-71365 GCF_000737465.1 Haliaeetus leucocephalus
CCCATGCTGGAGCAGTTCGTGAAGAACTGCAGCCCGTGGGAAGGACCCACGTTGGAGAAGTTCGTGGAGGACTGTCTCCCGTGGGTAGGGACCCCACGCTGGAGCAGGGGAAGAGTGTGATGAGCCGTCCCCCTGAGGAGCATGAAGCGGCAGAAAATAACATGTGATGACCGTAAACCCCGTCCCCGTCCCCCTGTGCCACTGGGGGGGCTTGGTGGAGAATCTGGGAATGAAGTTGTGCCTGGGAAGAAGGGAGGGGTGGAGGGAAGGTGTTCTGAGATTTGGTTTTATTTCTCATTTACCTTACTCTGGTTGATTTGTAATAAATTGAGCTAATTTTCCCTAAGCTGAGTCTGTTTTGCCCGTGATGGTAATTAGTGAATGATCTCTCCTGTCCTTATCTCGACCTGCAAGCTTTTTGTTATATTTTTCTCTCCCCTGTCCAGCTGAGGATGGGGGAGTGATAGAATGGCTTTGGTGGGTACCTGGTGTCCAGCCAGGGTCAACCCATCACACCTGCCAAAGGCATTGGAAACAAAATCAGGCTCTGGATATAGTAAAGAAGCAAACAGGTTTAAAAACCTCTGTGATTCTTAAAATTAACATATATCCAGGGCAGAAAAGATCTAATAAAGGCATGAAAAGAAAAAATGATTATAGGGAAAGCTTAAAATATATGAAAGAGGACATCTAATTTCCTTCCTCACACTGAATTTAGATACTGCTTCTGGATAACAGATATGACTTCAAATTTAGCTTTAAGCAACACATGGAAATTTAGAAGATTCTGAGAAAGTGTGCTGAGTATGACTGCTAGGAAATTGGTAAAAATTCATTTGAATCACCCCTCAAATTTCAAGAAATTCAACCAGTTATTACAGTGACTTATGGCATAAAACACTATGTTGTGGCTTACTTTTGCACATGTTCCATTTGAATGTTTCTGTCTTTTTTATGTTGATATATGGAATTTTGTTTTGAAAAATAATTTCATGTTAATGGTAATTAAACACAAAACTTTTGCAAAGACAGTCTCTTAAGTAAATCTTTCATGCAGTTCTGGCATATTGTTAACAGAAATGTTTGTGAGACAGATATAAGTGTCTCTGTCAAGCTGGATTGTGAAAGGCAATGCAAGGAGGTACGTTACCACAGAGCTATCAGTGAAGCAAAGCTAAATAGCCTTGTGCAGATCTAAACATGCTGATAAACCAACATCAACAACTTGTTGCTGAATTGCAGGAAAGAAGCCTGTATACAGATGCAAAGTATTTAGCATAACAACTTTCAAAGACCTTAACTGTCAATATATGAGATAAGCTTTATTAAATTATTAGCACAAATGTAATAGAGCAACTTCATCTAAATCTCACATTAACAAAGATAAACACAGACATTGTGATTTATATCTAAGATCAGATTCCTCCAGCTGTTGATATAAATCCTCACATGCACCCTAAAGGCAAGCTACTAGATGAGGTAACATAGCAGAAGCATATTCCCATATTTACTATGATTTAGACAGTGCTTTAAAGCAATCTGATGTAGCACTGTGACTCAAAGAATAAAGTTTATCTATATTTTCTTCTTGAATTACTACAAAGAAATACCTGTTACATTTGTGGTAGTTCTTTTGCTCCAGCTGTTTCCTTCTTACACCTTCCAGATCTTTCATTTTAAGAAGTTTGGGAGGCCTTACCTTTGGGGGAATTATTTTAAAAAAATGCGTGTATATCCTTTTCCATGTTTTAGCAATCTTGAAAAGTACATAGCGATTAATCTTAAAAGAAGAGATGTTGATGCACCAAAAGGCAGTGTCTGCAATTCTTCTGTCATACTGCCATAAATTCAAGGCAGCTAATTCTTTTTTACCAAACGAGATTCTGGTGAGATTATGGGACTAAACATTTGGTTGTGGAGTTGGTGAGAAGCAAGTGGTATGCCAGCTCAGGTGTCAGTCATTGTTTCAGGGACCTCCCAAGTAGCCTGGGTGACTTACAGAGACAGGAGAAGGCTTTTACCTTAGACTCTAGGTTGTTGGTACCTGGAAGATACCACACCTGGCTGTCACTACAAAATGCTTCCAAGCTCTGCAGTGCTTTTTGAAGCTCTGAAGAGACTCATCCTTCCTCCTCCCACATATTTCTTCTCTCATTCTCTGGGTTTTGATTTATGCAGTAGTCCTCACTTTTGCTATTGAGAAAAATTCTCCTCTTATATTTACCTGAAACACTAATGCATGGAAAAACAAAGTCAGTGACCAGTACTAGGCTTAGTCAACATTAAGAAGTCACGTGGCACAGTAGGAGCAGACATGTAAAATGAAACGATAAGGAAGTCCATATTCCAACATTTACTTCAGACTAGCACTAGTCTGATCTTGGGGACTAAGTGCTCACTACTCTTTGACACGTGTTAGGAGTACATCTTTTGATTTCATTTAAAAAAAATAATTTCCAAAAGGAATCCAGTTTGTGTGCTCTGTCTTGGAGCTCTGTGGTGTGAATCAAAGCACAATAAGTGGGTCTAACTGGGAAATTTGCTTCAAAAGCACTTCTTATTTGAACTAAGATGTTAATAAAGATGCATCCTTAGACTTCTTGTTCTGGGTCCAAAATTTCAGACAGAAGGGTTTGAACTTGTCAAACTGGAGTTTCAGGCTTGTAGAAACTATATGGCTTTTCATCCAGATTTGGAACTCAGGGTTTTGAAATCTGAAACTTTTAATTGAATAAAAATCTGTTTTCTAGCTAGCTTTGTCCTGGTCTGCCAGCTATGTGGAATGGGACAATTCATGAGAGAATCCAAACCAGCTACAGCAAGTTGCACTGAAGGCATTTCACATGCTTTTGGGTTTTTTTTTTGAGGTTGTCTCATTGGTTCTGCTCTGAAGTCTTTCATCTTTGTTCAGAATGAAAACCTCCACTGGCACTTAAAATCTTTGGAGGGAGGATGAACAGTAAAGCATTAATTTACACTGTTAATTGGTGTATAAATTAAACCATGTTCTCTTGAGAGCAGCTGCTTTCCCAAGACAGATTTTCATGAGGAAATTTATACTGGAAGTTCTGCCATTCCCTGCAATGCAAGTTTCTATAGCAAAAATGAAGCAAAATTAGTTAGCAAAATGAGATTCAGACAGGAGGAGAAGAGGGGTAGCAGAAGACAGGGATCAGTTTATTACAAGTAACTTAGTTTCTGATAAAAAAAATTGCTATGTCACAGAAACATCAAGTCTGCATCAGAAAGTGTCTTTCCTGATGAGTTAACTATTTGTCAGAGTTGCCTAAATTTGTAGCGGGAGGCTATGCCCTCCTCTACTCCAGTGCTTGCCCCTCGATCCCGGTAGCATGACTTTCTGTGCCAATGCTAGCAAACATTGCAATAAAACCATTCTTACCTCAGCTTGCTCTTCTCCTTGTACCTCAGGGTGGGATTCTTTATCATTACTGTGTACTTTTTCTAAATATGTATTTAGGAAATGTTCTGAAAAAACATATGAGAAATCTTATTGCTACTTCCCACAGATTTTTTTCTGGGCTACTCTCCAGTACTGGTGAACCAAAATCCACCTTGTTTTTCCTCATTGCATTTCCCCAAAACAGAGAGGGGTGTTTCCTCATGGTTCTTTCCATAGCACTTGAAGGCTACAATGCACAAAGATCACCACCCCAAACTAATGATTTTCCTTCAGCTCCGCCCTAGTGCCTTCTTGCCATAATAGGGAAGCGTCTGGAGAAGCTGGAGTTCCCCTGTCAATGACCATGATCCTCTCTGTGGATCTGCCTATCTGTTGAACTGCCTTGCTCCTTTAAAGGCAGCATCAGTCTGCCAGTAGCTAACTAACACAATGCTGACTCAACCTGGTCAGAGGTCTGATTAGGACACTTCTCCCCAGTAGAAAATACCAACTTAGAGGAAGTGGAGCACCCTGTGGAGATACGCTCCTTTTGATAAAGCATTGGAAAGAGCATAAACAGGTTTTCACTGAAGTCAACCCAATCTTCTGGCCAGCGTCTCAAGGGCTAGGGGAGGTCTTGACAAGCAGATTGCTTGAAAGGCTCAAAATTCAGCACCTTTTCAATTTTTCATTCTTAATTTACTTCCTGGACTCTCATGTACACACAAATACTTTTCAAACTTGAAATCTTAAGCGAAGTAGAGTTGCATCTCACAGCCCAGTTCTAACCAGTGGTTGTTTTAAGCTGGATATGTGGTAAGCAGAGGCTAATATCTAGGCATAATTGGTGTGTACCCCTAAGTATAGCTCGTCTCCTTTTGTGAAAAAAAAAGAAAAAAAAAATTCTGAAAAGAATTATTCTCTAGAAACAATCTAATGCTGGAGTTGCCTTACTCCACAGAAATGGTGGAGTTACCCTGTGACCCTAAACATTTGTACAGGAAAGCACACCAGAACTCATACATAATTTGTAGGGGACTCATTTCTAAAATGCAGCAATACTAGTCAGACTACTCAGGGGTTAGGAAGACTGTACCTGCTTGTGGAGGATCCCTGTTGAAAACTTTGCTATGTCCATCAAAGACAGACTACAAAGTATTTCCAAACCTGTAGTTGTCGCACAGCTAGGAATATGAATGGAGCTATGGCAGCATAGATTTCTCATAGTTATTGTTTAGCCAAAGTTTGTTGTTAGTTGTTAGCATCTTCTTATGGGCCTGAGAGCCTTAAGGCTTTTTCAGGCCATCTGTAGCATATCTGAATAACCTGATCAAGGTCAAATTTTTTCTTGGAGTCACAGAATAGTCAGTGATAGGTAATCCCACCCAGGTAGCACGAGGGTCCCCATTCAATAAATAATAGAAATCTGGTCTACCATCTTCTTCCTAGGAGAGCGATGGGAGACAGTTTTGTGGATAGACTTTGCTGAACCATGCAGAGCTTCAGGGCTCTGAATAGCCCCGCCAGGAATTACTGCCACAGTCAATTCCATGGGTGAGAAGATGATGCAGATAGACAGATACTTTGTTCTGTGCCTGTGCATGGCTTAATACAAAACCAGGAGCAGCTGCTGCTTTCATTATCTTGGTACAATTCAATAATCTTCCTATTGAAATTCCAGAAGGTGCAGTTTAGGAAGGGAACATGGCGGTAAATTAAATAGTTTATTTTGTGTGCAAGCTAAGTGTGACATTTGGCTTCCTGACCAAATATCTACATTTACATGCCTACAGTGCAGGTCTCTATATACAAGTTGGGTATATAGGTGTCCATTACAGTCAGTTAAGTCTGGTGAGCTATTTAGATCACTCTAAGTTCATGTGGTCATTTGAATAACTCTCTCAACTTGCTCAGGTTTACTGACTAGATATCTGCTGACTAAAATGGGAGCTTACACAGCTCACTTGGATGAAATTACCTGTAAGTGTAGCATCTTGAATTTAGGTTTTGAATTTAACACTGAATTCCACAAAAGATGTCATCCCCAAATTCAAACACTGGCATTCTTTGTCTCCTTGACATGCAGATGCACTTCATGATCACAGTTCACCCAATTCACATTGCTAAACAATTAATACAATAGATTGTGTAATAGTACATAAAAATGTCCCAAATGCTATTGCAGATAAACTAAGTCTGTGTCTATTATTTGTTCTCCCTTTGAGGATAAACAGAAAAACCCCAAAACTGAGTTCAGACAAAGGCTGTGGTCTCAGTCTCACAGATGACCATGAGAAATGAAAGATGAGCCTTCAATGAATTCATGTTAGGATCAGTTTCCAGAGCCTCATCATCTTCTACACAGCCTGTGTAAGACTTTCACATTGAGATGCGCCCACAATACATAAAGTATCTAGTTCACATTGGCACAAACTTTGCAGAAATATTGAGGAAAATATAGCCTGAGACTAAATTCACAGCTAACTTCAGTACTGCAACACTCAGTGTTCCTGAGGCCTGATTTTCGGTATCATCTGTGATGCCAGATTATACAGGAAGGCTTTCTGTATGAGATCTAGGAAAAAAGTAGCTCCTAAAACGAGCACTTACAGCAATGTGCTGTGAAGGAAGCTATGTAGCAATTAGTTACGTATCTTTAAAACTTCCATTCAAGTAAGGCTATGTACAGCACCTCCTTTGGCTTGCCATCTAACAGTGACTTCCATTTCCATCAAGAACACGTTTCTCCAAATATGTGGTTTCATCAAGTAGACAGTGCAGGTGGAAAGAGCATACAATGACAAATGGCTCCCTTTCCTCTGTGTTGTCCTTCCCCAGTCTCATTTTGGGAGCTTGTCATGTACTCCTTCTATACCATATAGTACAAGAAGACCATATGGCACTTGATCAACATGAGTAAAATCTAGCACAATGGTGGATTTCAACCAGCAAAATCATCAGTCACTCTTTTTCTGAGGCATGGTAATAAAATGTATGCATGACTGTGGTTTTTGGGGTACAGAGGAAGCATTAAGATTGTAAGTTAAGCTCCGAACCATTTTCTCTTTGACTCTTTTCAAAAGCATCAAACTAGGATCTAACACTAATATGACAAGAATGAGCAAGCTTAACAAATTAGCTTGTTGGCCTTCCACAAAGAAGACCTTGCTTACATTGTAAGAATTATAATTTATTTATGGTAAAACCTTGCCTAGATACTTCCTCCACATTTTTTAATATCTGCGTGAAGACAGACTGGATGATTCCACAGGGTATGATTTGCGTTGAAACATATGAAGTGAGCTCCACATAGGAAACAAAGGGAACATTTGGATTTTAAATTGGAACAGATCGTCATGTTAATTTTTGCCCCTGAGTTCCTCTGCATGAGGTTGGTAAGGACGTAGCAAGTCTGCCAGGAAAAAGTAAGCCCCAGATAATTTCTATTCAGTGTACATTCTCTCTGAAGTACTGTATCACTCATGATACTGGATTTGCGATGCTGAACATAATTTGCTAGAAATTGCATAGTTCCTATATTAGTTTGTAATAGTGCCATTTTATCCACAATGATCCACTTTCTTAGATTGATTTGATGTATGCATTTATGGAAGACTGAAACTTCAAGTATTTGTTTTGCCTGAAGGGGGAATCGTCAATTTGTTTGTATTTGTATTGGTTTTATGTGGCAAGGTTTTGGTAGCGGGGGGGGTTACAGGGGTGGCTCCTGTAAGAAGCTGCTGGAAGCTTCCCCTGTGTTCGAGAGAGAGCGAGCCTATACCAGCTGGCTCTAAGATGGACCCGCCGCCGGCCAAGGCCGAGCCAATCAGCGATAGTGGTAACGCCTCTGTGATAACATTTTTAAGAAGGAAAAAAAAGTTGGGACGCGGAATATAGCCACGGGAGAGAGGAGTGAGAACATGTAAGAGAAACAAGCCTGCGGACACCAAGGTCAATGCAGAAGGAGGGGGAGGAGATGCTCCAGGCGCTGGAGCGAAGATTCCCCTGCAGCCCGTGGTGAAGACCCTGGTGAGGCAGGCTGTCCCCCTGCAGTCCAGGGAGGTCCATGGTGGGGCAGATATCCACCTGCAGCCCGTGGAGGACCCCACGCCGGAGCAGGTGGGTTCCTGAAGGAGGCTGTGACCCCGTGGGAACCCTGCGCTGGAGCAGGCTCCTGGCAGGACCTGCAGATCTGTGGAGAGAGGAGCCCACAGAGCAGGTTTTCTGGCAGGACTTGTGACCCCGTGGGGGACCCACGCTGGAGCAGTGTGCTCCTGAAGGACTGCACACCGTGGAAAGGACCCATGCTGGAGCAGTTCGTGAAGAACTGCAGCCCGTGGGAATGGCCCACATTGGAGAAAGTTCGTGGAGGACTGTCTCCTGTGGGTGGGACCCCACGCTGGAGCAGGGGAAGAGTGTGATGAGCCCTCGCCCTGAGGAGGTGAAGCGGCAGAAAATAACATGTGATGACCGTAAACCCCATCCCTGTCCCCCTTGTGCCGCTGGGGGGGCTTGGTGGAGAAATCCGGGAGTGAAGTTGTGCCCAGGAAGAAGGGAGGGGTGGAGGGAGGGTGTTCTGAGATTTCGTTTTATTTCTCATTTACCTTACTCTGGCTGATTTGTAATAAAAAGTGAGCTAATTTTCCCTAAGCTGAGTCTGTTTTGCCCGTGATGGTAATTAGTGAATGATCTCTCCTGTCCTTATCTCGACCCGCAAGTTTTTTGTTATATTTTTCTCTCCCCTGTCCAGCTGAGGATGCGGGAGTGATAGAACGGCTTTGGTGGGCACCTGGCGTCCAGCCAGGGTCAACCCATCACAGTATTGAGCTACTGTGTCAGTGTGCCTTTATATGAATTTTTTTTTTTTTTTTAAATCACAGTGTATGTAGTGTGAAAATCTCATGTATGTCTAAGAGAGAAACTAAGAACCAATCTCTGCATCTAATATTTAATCATAATTGGAAATCAAGAATAGACACAAAATCTCCTCCTGCTAAAGGAGTATTTTAAGTGTATTCTTTAAAGGAAGCGAGGTTTATACAACTGTGCTCTTTGACATTGTGTATTTTGAACCTGCTGGCCAGCTTCAAACAGACTTGACAAAAAGTACAGAGATGTCAAACACATTCAGTTTTTTAAAGTTTGTTTAAAATGGGCAGCAGGCTGCTGGGTTATTACTAGCCACACAGAGTGAATGGCTCATAATCTTATCCTTTGTTAGATGCTAAAGAATCTGTGTGCAGGAGACATGAGAAATCAAATCTGATTAGTTCAGATGCTGAGAGAAATACCTTTTGAAGTAATCTTTCCAGTCACCCATTTTTATTAATATTGGTATAAAAGACTTATAGTTGAGGATCCTAAACAGAAAGTGATTTTTTCAGGAGGAATTATGAAAAGAAGACGCAAAAGGGAGTGTCTCAGCCACTAAAATTCAGAAGTTATTGAAAATGAAAAAGAAATTTGTGTGAGTATGAGTCAGAGAAGGAAACAAAAGATATTGTATAGTCAGCTAGTCCAAGACTGAAGTTTAAGTAGTTTGAGACCACTCATAAGTATAACCCTGGCAATCTAAGTTCTCATTTTTCTGTCATTGTTACCAGTATTTAAAGGCATAAGTGTTTTTTTCTGTAAGTCAACTCTTGCAGTGAGTTTCATTCAGATGGATGACAGTGCCCATGAAGACTCCCACTGAGGTGTTGTCCTACCTTTCATCTGATTCTTCAAAGGTGTCTCTACTCAAAGTTACTGCATCTGATTCCAACATCGCCATTTATTTGTGTGCAGGCAGTCTGTAAACAGGTGCATGACCAGCCTTAGCGTGTATTCAGTGTGCAAGTTCACACTTGTGGGATTGAAAGAGTTTCTTAAGATGTGAGATCCTGTAAATTCACACCCCTACTAAATGGGAATGTTCCAAAACAGGCAAGCCCTCACAGGCTGCGTAACAATCAATAGAGGTGGATAAAGTTTTTTTCTATGCAATGGGGTTTTTTTTGTGCTGGTTTTTTTTTTTTTTCTCCCTTAAACTGTTACTAGAATTTGCTACCTGAATTGACACTTTACCCAGGCAAATATTGTAGTCAGGATTTTATTTAACTTAGCTCTGTCATTCTTCCCAATGTTTATATATTTTGCTGAGGCACTGAGCTAGTTGCACAATCTGAGCATTCTGTCTCGTAATGGATTGCTGTGATGATTTGACCCAATAGTCCTGTGTATATTTCCATAGCTCATTTCTGTGAACTTCTGATCATGTCAGAAATACTTACCCTATTCATGCTACTCACATAATTAGATGACAAATGGGACAGTGACCCTCGGGCACTAGGTTAAATACTTAAAATAGTAAAAGTTGTTGCCACTTATGGGGGTTCTTTTCTGTTAATTTCATTTTTATCCAAGACGAAACACAGTTATTGCTATGGTTAGCAAGATTATAATTATTTATTTACTAAGTATTAGTAAAAAATGCTATTTCATCTTACAGATTTGAATTGTTTTGATGAAAATGAACATTACAAAATTTCAGAATTTTTCAAATAAAAATTCAGCCATATTCACTTTACTAATGAAATATAAGCCAGTCTTTGTTTTCCATTAAGTTTTAGCTTTAGCAAAGAACTTAGAAGCAGAAGTGTATTGTGTTGAAACAAATACATATTACCTTTTTCTACTGCCTGTGGTCACCAATACATTGTGTGTGAATGGTGTGAATACTTTGTGTGGAAAAATCTCTATGTGTCAAAACACATATGAAGTGAATCTAAATATACATGTAAATTAATCATAGCAAATGCTTTAATTGTATTTTGTAATATGATATTCATGTGTTTATACTCATATTTGTTTCTAAAATTTTTAAGTTTCATTAGGCTTTTCATATTAAACTTTTCATGTACAGGTCTGAAATTGCATTACAAAGGCAGGCAAGTATCATCATTCCTGTTTCACTGAAAATTAATAAAACTCTGCAGAATGGACTCACTTCATATAGTATGGCTAGATAAGATATCTTTAGAGATTTAGAAATGCTCTTTCACAAAAATATTTTCTGTCAAACTATTTCTGACAAGAAATGGGCACAGAGTGAAAATAATTTAATCACAGTCTCATGGGAGATTAATGGTAGAGCTGTGGAGGAAGACACCAGATCAATAATTTGGCCTCATTGTAGTTAAAGGTAATATTGTCATTTTCTTCTGTGGGTAGAGCATCATGCCAGGTCTCCTGATGCCTGCTTCCTAGGACTTCTCACACTGCCTCTCAGAGTTAAGTATTATTGTAGCTGCATGGGTCATTATCAAAAGACAATCTCACTGTACTTTGTGGATTGTGAATCCCCTCTCCTCTCCTCTCCTCTCCTCTCCTCTCCTCTCCTCTTGTCAGATGCATATAATATATTTGTGTTTGGTGAAGAGGTGCAAAAGGACCTCCATACAAAATGAATCAATACTACCTCAAAGCTCATGTTGTCATTTGTTTGTCTGAAACGTACAGGAAAAAATAATAGCTTTCCCTAAATACATAAAAATAGCTTGCTGATTAATACATATCTAAATAAACTGTGGTCCCAAGCAACATTGGCATCCTCCACATTTTGCTATTTATATGTATCTGTCTACTTACTGAAGGGATGTGGGAGGGTGACAGATCTACAGGAAAGCCTTTCATTTACAATTGCCTTATTTAGACAAGGTGGATTAATTTTCTGTACTGCTGAGAAACAGGTTAATGGGTCCTCCTACTTAAATCCAAGAACAAAGTGAGTATTGCAGGCAAATACATTGCAAAGATTAATTCATTTACTTCATGAGGAACCTTTATCTATTTTTTAATTTTCACTGATTGCCAGCTATGTTCAGCTACATACTTTCAGTAGAAATCACACAGATGAGCTACACTAGCAATATGATGGCTTTATCTAGAATGTGATATACTGTGTAAGCACTCTTTCTTCTAGATTGAGCACCACTGGCTGATTTTTTTTCTATTTGAAAATATCAGCCATAGCAGAAATACTTTAGTATTACTTTTATATCTTTATTTTCTTATGTAGTTTGAATGAACGGCTTTTGTATGAAAACCAATCAGTTATGACAAAACTACAATAAACCTATGGCTACAGCTCAGGAAGAATTTCTTCCCTGCAAGAAACTAAGGCACAATCAGTGAAGAAAACCCAGTGAGACTGTTTAGATGACATGTAGGGCTAGGTATTATGATGAATTAGTTGGCAACTTTACCAAAGGAAGTCCTCATTTTTTTTTGAAATGACAGACACTCTAAAGAAAATGCTGGTATTTGAGCAAGTAGGAAATTTTAATATATTCTGTAAGTGCTTTCAGTTGAAAGAAAGACCTAGATCCATAGCTCTCTATCACCTTTCCTCTCACGCTTAGTAACAAGGAAATTGTATATCACTGAATTCCAGGACCAACCGCTCCCTGTCAGACTGAATCCTATCAAACAGAAGTAAACCAATATTTACAATAACTGTTTCTAGTTTTGTTACAGGCATTTAATTAAATATATCAATAATATAGATAATTTGTGTTCTGTTTTCTTAAATGAAAAGGTGACTTTCCTAATGGGGAAATTAGGCACTCCACAGGAGTTAAAAAACTAAAGGTTGAGAGAGGATGAAATGTCAGAATTTCTGCACTGATGTATTGGGTTTGCGCAGCAAGGTTTTGGTAGCAGGACAGCTACAGGGGTGGCTTCTGTGAGAAGCTGCTAGAAGCTTCCCGTGTCCGACAGAGCCAATGCCAGCCGTCTCCAAGTTGGATGCGCCGCTGGCTAAGGCTGAGCCCATCAGCTACGATGGTAGCAACTCTGGGGTAGCATTTAAGAAGGGGAAAAGTTGCTGCACAACAGCAACTGCAGCTGGAGAGAGGAGTGGGAATATGGGAGAGAAACAGCCCTGCAGACTCCCAGGTCAGTGAAGAAGGAGGGGAAGGAGGTGCTCCAGGCACCGGAGCAGAGATTCCCCTGCAGCCTGTGGTGAAGACCATGGTGAGGCAGGCTGTTCCCCTGCAGCCCATGGAGGTTCACGGTGGAGCAGATATCCACCTGCAGCCCGAGGAGGATCCCACGCCAGAGCAGGTGGTGGGTGCCCAAAGGAGGCTGTGGCCCCATGGGAAGCCTGCACTGGAGCAGGCTCCTGGCAGGACCTGTGGCCCTGTGGAGAGAGGACACCATGCTGGAGCAGGTTTGCTGGCAGGACTTCTGCATCAGAAATAGTGTGGCCAGCAGAGGCAGGGAAGTGATTGTTCCCCTGTACTCGGCACCGGTGAGGTCACACCCTGAGTACTGTGTTCAGTTTAGGGCCCCTCACTACAGGAAAGACATTGAGGTGTTGGAGCGTTTCCAGAGAAGGGCAACCAAGTTGGTGAGCGGCCTGGAGCACAAGTCTTATGGAGGAGCGGCTGAGGGAACTGGGGTTGTTTAGTCTCGAGAAAAGGAGGCTGAGGGGAGACCTTATCACTCTCTACAACTGCCTGAAAGGAGGTTGTAGTGCGGTGGGTGCTGGTCTCTTCTGTCAGGTGGCTGGAGATGGGATGAGAGGAAATGGCCTCAAGTTGAGGCAGGGGAGGTTTAGGTTGGACATTAGGAAAAATTTCTTTACTGAAAGGGTTGTCAGGTATTGGAACAGGCTGCCCAGGGAAGTGGTTGAGTCACCATCCCTGGAGGTATTCAAAAAGCACGTAGACAAGGCACTTTAGAACATGGTTTAGTGGGCATGGTTGATGGTTGGACTCAATGATCTTGAAGGTCTTTTCCAACCTAAATGATTCTATGATTCTATGACTTGTCACCCTGCGGGGGACCCACGCTGGAGCAGTCTGTGCCTGAAGGACTGCAGCCTGCAGAAAGGACCCACACTGGAACAGTTCATGAAGAACTGCAGCCTGTGGGAAGGACTCATTTTGGAGAAGTTCATGGAGGACTCTCCCATGGGAGGGACCCCATGCCAGAGCTGGGGATGAGTGAGTCCTCCTCCCCCTGAGGAGGAAGGAGTGGCAGAGACAAGGTGTGAGGAACTGACCCCAACCCCCATTCCCCATCCCTCTGCGCTGCTCGGTGGGAGGAGGTAGAGAAAACTGGGAGTGGAGTTCAGCCTGGGAAGTGTAGCGGGTTGGGGGGAAAGTGTTTTAAGATTTGGGTTTTATTTTCTCATTATTATACTCTGATTTTAATTGGGAATAAAATAAACTAATTTCCCCAAGTCAAGTCTGTTTTGCCCATGATGGTGATCGCTGAGTGATCTGTCTGTCCTTATCTTGACCCACAAGCCTTTTGTTATATTTTCTCTCCCCTGTCCAGTTGAGGAGGGGGAGTGATAGAGTGGCTTTGGTGGGTACCTGGCATCCAGCCAGGGTCAACTCGCCACAACTGAATGAGATTTGATTCTCATTGTGTTAGTGACATTCTTCCATTGTAGAACCGGGATGGAAGTTTGCATCGTTGCAAATTGGCTCTCCTCCATGAGACCAGCTAACTCCCCCAGACCAGAACTTGGTGGCTGCACCTTTTCCTGCTGGTGATTATGGAATATTATACAATCTGAATTATTTCAGGAAAATTTATTTTTTTCATGGAAAAAACATGTATTTTGTTGAATTCAGAATTGACTTCTATATGATACTGTGATTAAATGTAGGTAAAATGTGTTTTAATGATAGCTCTTTTACTGCTGAGCTTGCTTTCCTTTCTGAAATGTACAGTTCAGTGCATGTAACTGACAGACCAGGTTTTAATTAAATCAAGTGGTTCAGTCCTGCCTTAGTGATTTTGATGGCTTCTACTCAGTGTGAGATGCTGGCCAAGGGTAATGGTGAACAAGGACCAGAATTGTCACAGGCTTGGTGACAGCCACCTGGCCTATTCCTGAGCACCAGTGATGCTATGTCTCTGCAAAAAGTAGGAGCTTACAACAGAAGGAAAATCAAGGATGTGAGGATGACAGGCTCCTTGACTGATGCATTAGAAGTGTCTCCTATTTCAATGACAGATTTCCCAGCTTGAACTGTCTCATCACCATGAACTTGCCTGATGCCTGGGGCTGCCCCTGGCTGCTCCCTGTCCTGCCCTACTCTGTAGCTGAGGCGGTAGGACAGGGCCCTGGCTGCCCAACCCTGCCTAGACAGACCCCATGGTGATCCTCTGCTGCTCCAGGCCCCTAGAGAGCCCCGAGGCCCGGTGGTACCCTGTCGGTGTCCTTCCTAAAAAAGCCTGCTGCATCCACCCATTGCAGCACTGCTGTCATGTGAGTTGTTCCACCACATCTACACTGCCCTGCGAGATCGTAGCTGTGACACGTTTTACAGGGAGGCAAGGAAAGGCCAGAAGCTGCTAGCAGCGATGCTCTGCAGGACGTGAGTCAAGTCACTAAGCAATCTTGTTTTCTATGCAGTCTGCTAATATTTTTACTCTGTTCAGGTGTGGTTGAGCAAATGAACCCAAGCTCTCAGCTTTCATTGTCGGAAAACCTCACTGGGTGTGATCCTTTCCTGTAATGGCTCTGGGGAGGGACGGTAGAATGGAAGTGATAGCATGTTAAGGGACAGCAGCACAGAAGTGAAAGGAAAGCAGGATGGAAGCTGAAGGACCGTGAACTCCTCTTCAGCCTGGCTCCCTTCAGAAAAACAAAGCACATGTCTCCACCCCCAGCAAAGAAGAATTAATAAGAGATTTTAGTTAAATAAAAGAAAAAGAAAAAAAAAAGAGAAGGAAAAAGCAGAAACCAAAGGAAAGTAATTCAGGGGTATTGCAGAAGTGCTTAAAGCATGCTATTGATGTGATAAAATCTTCTCATCATGACCTGCATGCTACTTCACTTGTTCTGACTTGTCCTGTGAATAATAAAATAAGTATCTACTTCTATGAATTTCCAGTTTATATACTAGTTATATACTAATCAAAGTTAAGGAGATTCAAAAAGATTCAAAAATATTCAAAAACCCTCTTAATTTCCTCACTCCCCATACACAGTCACACAGGAAGAATGTTAGGAACCAGAAAACTAGTTCATTGAAGTAAACTGAAATAATCTTTCCTTAAAGGAACACATTTTAATGAGTTGAATCTGTTGGAAATGTGACTTCTTGCAAATAAGACACAGAACAGTTTTTGAAATTGATTTCCAAATTAGATGTGGTAGCTGCTATGACTTTCACCAGCTACAAAACAGCAGCAAGATGAGAAGTGCTTACAGGCATGAAGCTGACACACTTGTTTTGTGCTGCACAGATTGTTTCAAGGGTTAAGGAAGAAGAAGGGACTTTCATCATCCTGATGGCAGAACATAACCTTTCATATTCCTGTGGTGATGCTTTAATGAAATTTATCAAAGGGACTTTTCACGGGCCTAAAAGCTGCCAAGAACATGACCAGATGAGTAAGAAAATCCAGTGGCCCGGAGAAATGCACGCTTTAATGTGCTAGTGTGTTACTGATTTGTCTTTGTTATGCCGATTACCTTCTTTCACACCCTCTATGCTATTGCCAAATGCCCCCTTCCTCCTCCTTGCCCTGAACTTTTCTTGCTGAACACATCACGTGGTGTGGAATATCCCCTTGGCCAATTTGGGTCTGCCATCCAGGCAGTATCCCCTGCCAGCCTCTTGCCACCCCCAGCCTACTTGCTTTTGCGGGCAGCGGGAAGAAACAAAACTTTGGCCCCCGGGGTGGGGAGTAAAACCTACTGAGACATTCTTGAACATGCAAGTAATCTCGTTGAATTGGTGTGTGACTTGACAGAGGGGTGCCTTGCATATCCCAGTGAGCGCTGTTTTGGGGCTTGGCCTCTGCCTACTGAGCCTCTGTTTGGCACCATCACAGGAGCAGAGGAGGGAGGGCCTGTACATCTGAGGACACCATGGCTGAGGCAAGGACCCAACCCAAGCTAATCTTGGCATTGAACAATCCAACACACTGCTGCTCTCCTGAGTGACCTTCTTGATGCATGGGGCCCAAGTAATTGACTCCTTTTATGGACATTTGGAGGGGTGGAATGGAATGAGGGAGTAACATCATGGCATGAGATGAGGAAGTATATATGCCAAGGAACAGGAGATAGTGGTTAACGAGGATGTATAAACCTGACTGTTGGATGTAAAGACAGTTTAAGTATGTACTACAAGTTGTAAGTGTTGGTAAGAGAGGATTTCAAGAATGAGAAATAGAATGGAAAGGAAAAAGAAAGGTATGGTTTAGAAGGATCAAATATTGCAATGCAGTCTGGGATAGTTGAGTGGAAAAGTTTGAGTGGGGTACAGAAATGAAACAATATAGGAATGGGATGGTCAGAGGGTACTTAGAGGTATCAGATAATGTGGGTCCTGAGCATGATGTGAATGATGTGGAATAAGGAGTGGAGATTGCACGGGGCCTGGCTGGGATGGAGTTAACTTTCTTCATAGCAGCCCCTGTGCTGCTGTGCTTAGCATTTGGGGCTGAAGTGGCGCTGGCTGTTGCTGAGCAGGGTTTTGGCTATTGCTGAACAGTGCTTGCACAGCATCAAGGCTTCTTCTCCACCACCCCCACCCAAAGGCCCGCAGACTGGGGGTGGCAAGAGGCTGGCAGGGGACACTGGATGGCAGACCCAAACTGACCAAAGGGATTCTCCATCCCACGTGACATCGTGCTTCAGCAAGAATGGCTCAGGGCAAGGAGGAGGAAGGGGGGATGTTTGTGGTGATGGTGTTTGCCTTTGCAAGTGTTACGCATGCTGAGGCCCTGCTTGCCAGGAAGTGGCTGGACATCTGCCTGCTGATGGGAAGTAGAGAATGCATTCCTTATTTTGCTTGGCTTATGTGCGCAGCTTTTGCTTTCCCTATTAAACTGTCACTAACATGATCCACAAGTCTTCCTTCCTTTCTTCTGTCTTCTCATCCTGTGGGAGAGGGAAGGAGTGGGAGGCTGGGTGGGTGTTGGCTAGGGTGAATCCACCACAGATATAGATGACAATTCTTCCCTGGTGCACAATATTTATATGGTTTACTGTACTTTGAAGACATACAAAACTATGTTAAAAACAATACTTACATTTATGTAGTCATTTACCTGTTTCCAACCAGAGCTTAAAACCATATTGACTGATTTTGGCATTAGATCACATAATTAGTGATTCTTCACTGGGCCTGTCCTTCTCACAAACACTTGCACAGCTTTCAAGATGACATACTGCACTGTTGGAGAAAGAAAAATGTGCTAGAAAGGGAGCACAGGCAGTGCTTCAGAGTGCAGAAGCAGAACGCCTCACACTGACACCTGCTGAGGGCAGTTCGCAAAGGCTTAGTGTGAAAACGTGGTCACACTCGCTGAAGATGTGAAATCTGTTGTCACACTTAAAAGAAAAAAAGTCACTGAAAAATGAGATTTCTTCAGCGAATGCATTTACTGGAATCAAATTTGTACTCCTCTTCTGCTTAAGGAGAGAAGCTGGAATATGGGGGAAGTGATATTAACAGTTACCTGACCAGCCAGTGGTAGAGCTATCAATAGTAAAGTTATAGTGAATGTCTTTCCTCCTGAAGTTATTGGTAGCTCTATCACTCTTTTTATTAATGGTAGGTCTTAATCTAGAGCTCCAGTGTTCTGATTGTCAGTACTTCCTAATATACACACTTTTAAAGATAAAAATACGTGAATTCATGTTACAAAAATATGTTGCCTCTCTGACTTCCAGAAAATGCCTGTCTGTTAGTCCTCTTTTCCTTACTATCTCATCCTTTTTTATGGGGCAAGTGTTGGACAATTTTTTTAAACATTTATTTCTCCCTCTGTTTGCCTGTGTTCTGTATTTTTTGATTTTGGCAGAAAAAATGTGAATGGTAAGAATGAGTTTCTCCAGTATCCCAGTTGACAAAGTTCAGATTTATTTAATTTCTTTTAAAAAAATATGAAGGGGGGGGGGGCAATTTTACCTGATTAATAATGTATAGTCTAAAATGAAAGATAGAAGCGGGCAGGGAAGGGAGGAAGGAAGCTGCTGTCCCAAGCAATAGTTTGGCTTTATAAGTTGTAAAACAGTAAATTTGTTATGTGACATCCGCAGGATTTGAATAGCACCTTATCTTTATCCATTTTTAATATTTGAAAGATCTGTTGCAGATGGGGAGACATGCGTTCTGTTGCAAGCTGACAAAGTCTGTTCTACAGTCTGCTCCCAAGTACGTGATCAGGTAACTTAAGAATATGCTGAGGCACATGGCAGCTGTACTGTGTTTACAAATAAGGGCCTTGGTGGAGCTTATCTGCCTTACGCAGGATCTTTTTCTTTGACAGCCAAAGGCTTGATGCTAGTGAGATTGTTTGAATGGTATAAATGCTCTTAATGTAGAATCTAATATGCCAAAATCCATATTAATACAGCTTCTGGGGAGTTTGTCTACAAAGACAGTTTCTGCCTTGTGTTTGAACTCTCATAGGATTTTCAATTTAAGATTAAAGAGGTATAAATAGTGCACTTGCTCACTGGAAGGACATGAATTTGCATTTTTTTCTGCTATGCAAAAAATAAATAAATTCACATGATCTTAGCTGTTGTGGTAGCTGTGGGTAGCTCGCTGTCAGGATGAACAGATTGGTGTGTAGAATATAGGAAGCAAGGACAGACTTTCCAGCAAAATAAATTAATGTTCAGTACATGAACTGGCCTTAATCTTTTAACAGGGAACTGATGCCACTAAAATTTATTTTTATGTCCTTTATTTTCCTCTAGGCGTTATTAACTTCATAAAAAGAAAATGTATAGAGGATTTTATGCTGGATCTGTGTCATTTTGGCTCTCTAGATTGAGGCTTAGCTTACCCTTTCTGTCACTTCATTGTTTTTAGTGTCAAACTTCATGTATATTGTCTGCTTCTTTTTCTAATAATTAGATCTCAATAAGAACTGTGCTGTATTTATGGTGTAAGAATGCCCAAACTGCCTACCTCTTCCTCGCTATATAAAATAACTCCCTGTTTTCATCTTTACAGTCTGTAAGCTATCTGTGTATTTGGAAAAGAAAGCCACAAAAATCTGATTCAGCAGCAGTGTGGGCTCTGTGCTCATGGAGTTCTTATAAAATTTTGGATGTTAACCTTGTACCTCCTCTATCCCAACAGTTTCATGCTAATGATCTTTCACAGTGATTCTCGGACTCTTTTTTTAAAAGATAGCAGGCTGAAATGCAGATTATAGCATAACAGTACTATGACTATTCTTAGGAAATCATCATTTAGAGAAGCCCTGAGAGATCTCCTGGAGCTATTTTTGTGCTGCTCCCTAATATAAAATAAATACCATCTAGTTTGGATAGACCTTATTTTGTCCTCTGTTGGAGCTTCTTTTCAGATGACAGTCTATATGCTAATCAAAACAAAATGCTGACATCATACTTGGTCCACATATCTAGAAATAGAACAATAGCTTTTAAAAAATTAAAAACGCTTGCAAATTGTATTTTTTTTCTGTGCTTAATCAGCTTATTATTCACAAAATAAAAATTATGTTAATGACTAGTAGATGGTTTCTGGTTTTCTGAAACTGATGTTCAAGCACATGGGAATTGTGGGTCTGTGCTTGGGTTTGGTTTAGTTTTTTTAAACAATGTAGAGTAATCTTATTCTTTGCCTTAGGTAGCATGTTGCTCGCACATTCAGACATAATTAAATTCCATTGTAAATAAAGTTTCTTGCCCCAGGGGGCCTAAGTTTATTAGTAGGTGTCAATATGGTTTGAACATCTGCTCTACTGAAACAATATTTTACAATATTTATCCAGCTCCTTATTGAGACATGACAACATGTGCTCTGCCTCCTTAGAAATACAGGGGATGTATTTGTTCCCATAGATAGGGCTTGTCTTGGCAAACTGTGCTTCTATTTGTGCTTGATGAGTGATAGGATCCTGTAATGAATGTTAGTTGTTCCAGGAAACTACTGTTTTTCTTCCGTAATAGCAGGACAAGAAGAAAGTAATCATATTAGCATTAAGGGAAGCTCTTTTATGATAATACTCAATCCAAATGGCTCTTTCCTGGGCTTACCAAAGGCTGTACTAAGAAACATGAGTGACTGAGGACTGAATCCAAACATAAATTTCAAGGAAAAAAAAAAAAAAAAATTGTTGAATATCTTCTCAACTAAATTTCACTGCTAACAACTATTCACTGCCTTAAACCTTGCCTTGAAGAAACTGATTTTTTATATAACACAGTCTGCCTAAAGCAACAAGCAAAGTAAGTAATTGCATAAAATGTTACAATAGCATCAGCAAACTGAAAATGACTGTGTCATTTGGTGCAATGTCAAGGGAGTGCTACCATGCATCATGTGCAGCATTTAATGACAACATTGTCAATCATTATAATATCTTCAAAAAATATTAAACTATATATCAAGTGTCCTCCTTCTTTTAAAAGACCACAGTGCCTTTTTCCTGGATTGTCCTCTGGGTTTCACTTCCCTTCCCATTTGGCTGTTCAGGTGTACGTTGCCCTGCAGCACTCCTGTGACCAATCATGGCCACTGTGAGAGAGGGATAATATCTTCATTTTTCTAGGCAGACATTGGTGTAGCAGGACTCAAGCAAACAGCATCTGGCTACGCAGGGACTTTCACGCAGGAAATCTAAAGCACCACGCCTGGAAGGTGTTCACCAGATTGATACAAGATGTGTAAACCCCCTGTTCCTCTCCAGGAGGCGTAATTGAGTAAGAAGTTGCTGTTCCCCAGCAGTGGGAAAGCTGGGGGGCCGAGGCTGTCATACTGCAATTCTGCTGGACAGATACCTGTTACCATCACCATTGATGCTCCTTTGTTAAGTCTGTTCTCATCACCTTTCAGCTCCATGTGCCCTGCTTATTCTCCTCCCCCCTCCCCCCTGTACCTCTCTGGTTGCTATGAAAATTACTTTCTGCTCTTTTACTGCTGTTAACTCTCATTGCAGCCAAAAGTGACTGTCAGCCATTCTAGTAAGCCCTGTTTTCTCAGTGTTGCCTGATGACAGTACTCTGCTGTTGC
This sequence comes from Haliaeetus leucocephalus, assembly GCF_000737465.1. Classification (NCBI taxonomy): domain Eukaryota; kingdom Metazoa; phylum Chordata; class Aves; order Accipitriformes; family Accipitridae; genus Haliaeetus; species Haliaeetus leucocephalus. The sequence continues at coordinate 49,802 of NW_010972931.1, forward strand.
ATCCCTTCACTGTTGATTGAGAAAATTATAAACAGCAATAGAATTAAATGACCTGACTGTCTTCTGTTGCACTATTGTCCATCTTCACTGTTTTCTTTTGGATACAGTTTCTTTGTCACCCCAGTTGGGACAGGGGCAGGTTGATTTTCCAAGTATAAGCAGGGCCAGAAAGATTCCTCAGAGCCTCATGGTATTTTCCTCAGGAACCTTTCTGCCTGCTATGGGAGAGTGGGTGACTTCATATCTTCAAGGTCATTACTGTCCTAGGTAGTTAAGGTTTTCAAAGTGATTATAAAATATAGTTTTCTGTAAAAGAATAAAATGGTGAAAATAGGTTGATTTAAATAGAGGTGATAATGAAGTCTTCTTCTCCACATAACTTTCTGCAGCTGGAAGTCATAACTCACAAATGCATTGCTATTATTAGTAGATCTTTTCAATTCTAAACTGTGTGAGATCCTTAATTTGTGAACATGGCATTTTACACCATTTTAAAGCAACAAATACTTTCTTCTTTGGTTAATTAACACTAGCTAGATACCCACAAGACCATAACCCTGTAATGCATCCAAATAACAAGATTTAATTGATTCTTCTATGGCCTATTAAAAATGCATTGAGGGCCTAAAAGATTTAAATGGAAAAAATAGAAAAACTCCCAGACTGGCCTCTATCTGACACTGAGGCTGCTTCTGAAAATTGTAGTAAATGGAAAACTACTCTATATGCAATTTTCCAACCAATTTCTAACTGCACAGAAGTAATGACATGGAAGTTAAAACAAGAAATTGTTACTTAATGCTAAATATAGCTCTTTATTTTGTGGGGTTTTTAGACTGAATGCAAGATGAGGTGAATAAGTTGAATTCAGGCTCATACATTATTCACAGGGACTGAGCTAACATGATCATTCTTCTTTGTTAAAGCCGCTGCAAATAGCACAGCTATTCATTTTAGCACTGTTAATACAATGAAGACATGTTAATATGGAACGTCAGTGTCTTAAATCTCTGTTACTATTGTGTCAAATCTATGTACGTTTAAATGATTTTTTCTATATACCCTTATCTTTTCCAACTCTGATACCTTCCACTTAATTTGCAAATACAGCACGAACTGAAATAGTTTATCTACATTTACGCAATAAACTCATTAAACCCTGTTAGCTGCTCTTTATTTCTTGCATCAGTCTTGTATTGAGAGGAAATAATTAATGGTGAAATCCTTGTTAATGGGTGGCCTGCTGACAGGTCTCCTGAGTTCATGTTGACCTCTGCTTGCTTGCAGGCCAAAAACCTCCCATTTTTAATGTCTGTAGCCTTCCTGACCAATTTGGATACTATGGATCTGATTAATTGTTTGGAATGCAGTAGCCCCAAAGGGTCTAATCAGACACTAATGTTCTGGTAGCACAAGTATATCCCTTTTTACATGCACATAATAGTGGCTATACACATAGCAGCAGCACTCAGCAGTGTTACAAAAAAATAAGCTCAGTAATGAATATTCCATTTTCTAACTTTTACACATCTCATGGAGACATGAGGCAGAGTGGTGAAATGACTTGATCTCACAAAACCTCACAAAACCTGTAGCAGAGCTTGAAATGCAAACCAAACTTTGAGATTTAGTCTACCGCCCTGCTTGCAAAGCCAGCCTGTAAAACCCAGCGTGCAATGTTTTTTTCCCAGCTTTGTTGGATCTTTCAACTGCTTTGTACAACTACGAAGCACTAGTGAGCACAGTGTTTTATAACATCCTTAACAACACAGCCAAGTTGTTAGTTTTTCACATGCAGACCTTCACGAAGTGATTGTAATCCTTGCCACTTTCCTGTGTGAATGCATATGCCTCAGGAAGTGTGTGAAACCTATGCAGAGTATACAGTGATGTTGTATTTTTCTAGCTAGACATGGATACCTGTCTGTATAGGTTTGTGGAGGTCTAGAGCTCAGAATGACCCTGTGACAAATACAAAGAAATGTATTATCAGAATAAAAATGTTTCACTATCATTTTAAGGTTCTTGCAAGCAGTATCCCAGGCTATTCTGAAAGTAGAATCAGCTGCTAAAAACCACCCTCAACATATGTTTTGTACTGGTCAATTTTGTCTCCTCTTCAGGAGACTTTTTGCTTCCTCCTTTCCTTTCCTTCAACTGTGGTGTATGGCAGACTCCCCCTATAACCCCTAAGAAATGTTTAATACCCTTGATTGTAACCCAGTGTTATTGCTGAGGTTCATTTAAATTAGGTGCAAACGTGTAAGAAACTGTTCCAGATGGGGACACACATCTTGACACGAATGTATGCAATCCTAACAGGCATGGACTTGGCAGCAGTTATGTGCGTGGTTGATTAACTTCTGGGGTTAGACTGTGTGATCTTGTGAGCCATGCTGTCAAGCTCAATCATCTTATGACAGGGAAGGCCGCATTAACCCTTCCATTTCTAACAAGAACTGCCATTCCTGAGGCAATCTTTAGTAGCCGAAGGTGGTCAGCAGAACAAGGGGATTTTGTGAGTCTGAAGCACCAATCACTCTGAGAAAAAAGAAAGAAGAGCAGTTTCAATCTAGAAAGAATGCAAATGTCTAATGGCTTGGATCCTCAATTGCAAATACAAATTTAAATTCCCTCAGCCAAAGAAAGTATTGAAGCTGGGTCTCCCAGAACCTGGATGAGGCCTCAAACCACAGAATTCTTGCTTTCATTTGAACAGGAGAATTCATAGAAAATGAAATTTTAAAATCTCTTTATGTGTAGAAAAACAAGGGAGAAGAAAAGGTCATGTCAGAATTGAATTTTTCTCACATATTTTGCTTTATCTACTAAACTGAAACATCAGTTTTTCAAAAAGTTCCCATCCAGGAGGTCAGGCTAGCTAACTGGAGGGATTTGTCTGGAGATATAAGCTACTAGGGACATACCCAGAATTATGACCCTTCTGGACATTTTTGTCAGTTTTGTCAATTCTCCTCTTTCTCTCTCTCTCATACCAGGTGGAAAAACATCATAGACTAGGCTTTTCTGTTATTGCTTGAGCTTAAATCCCAAATACTAAAGCACGAGACTGCTTTCCTACTTGTTTCATTATAACCTGGAAGTTGGCAGATAATTCCTATTTAAAACTCAAACTAGGGCAAAGATGCAGTACAGTGTGGCAGCAAGCTCTTTGCCAGAGTTTTGAAGTCTGGCACTCAGTCAGCCATGTGAAATGTGGCTTGCAAGTCCTCTATTAATTGCTTACTAAACCTGCTTTTTATTCCTGACTGAACAATCTGCCATTTTGCTACAGCCCTAGTAAAAGGCATGATTTAAAAACTTCAGCATGGCACTATTCCTGTTTTGTAGGTGCTGTTTGGCAGCCCAAAGCAACTCTACAAATAAAAGAGAAAGTTGGTCAAGAGTATCTCAAATTTCAGGTAGAGTTGAAAAAGACAAGATACAGCTCTCCTGAAAATTTTGACTGGGAATAGCCACCTCTAGTGGGGCATCCTGAAGTGGTATAAGGATAACAACTTTAATAAGCCAGACTAAAAGTCAGAATAGAAAGACCAGGATTTGCCTCCTGATTGCTCCTGAAAAGGGCAGGTCCTCTTCTCCTTCCCAGCCATCTTTCTTCTCCAGCTCTCGCCTCACCACCAGTGCTACACTGCTAATTTCTCTTTTTTCCTCTCTTGCCTGCCTTTTGTCTTTTCTTTAAGCTCTGCTCTGTTGAACACCTAAGTGCCAACCTTTCAGGATTCAGCCCTTTCCACTTTGGAGTCCATTCAAAGCTCTGCTCTCTGCCCAGCAGTTGAAGAGTGTATCCATTCAGTCTGCTGTGCATTACTTATAAGATAAGCACTAGTCTGAAGACACATTCAGAAACTGATTCCCATATTTATCTTTGCTTTCCTCACAGATGCTCTAATATACAATGATTTGTCTTCTGCTGGAGGCACAAACTCTGTATGAAATACTGTGAAATTTCACAGCCAGCATCTGTTGTATCTCCTTCTCCCCAGCTATTCACTTCCCTGACATCTTGTTCATCTATTGTGCAAGACTTGCACAAAGGACAAGGGACTTGTGCAAAGCATGACATCCTTGTCTCTAAATTGGACAGACATGGATTTGATGGATGGACCACTCGGTGGATAAGGAATTGGCTGGATGGTTGCACTCCAAGAGCTGCAGTCAACAGCTCAATACCCAAGTAGAGACCAGTGACAAGTGGCATTCCTCAGGGGTCGGTATTGGGACCGGTGCTGTTTAACATCTTTGTCAGTGACACGGACAGCAGGATTGAGTGCACCCTCAGTAAGTTAAGTTTGCCGACAACACCAAGCTGTGTGGTGCGGTCAACGCGCTGGAGGGAAGGGATGCCATCCAGAGGGACCTTGACAGGCTTGAGAGGTGGGCCCGTGTGAACCTCATGAAGTTCAACAAGGCCAAGTGCCAGGTCCTGCACATGGGTCGGGGCAATTCCAAGCACAAATGCAGGCTGGCCAATGAGTGGACTGAGAGCAGCCCTGCAGAGAAGGACTTGGGGGTGTTGGTTGACAAGAAGCTCAACATGACCCGGCAATGTGCGCTCGCAGTCCAGAAAGCCAACCGTACCCTGGGCTGCCTCAAAAGCAGCGTGGCCAGCAGGTCGAGGGCAGTGATTCTCCCCCTCTACTCTGCTCTTGTGAGACCCCACCTGCAGTACTGCGTTCGGTTCTGGGGTCCCCAACATAAGAAGGACATGGACCTGCTCAAGCGGGTCCAGAGCAGGCCATGAAAATGATCAGAGGGCTGGAGCACCTCTCCTATGAGGACAGGCTGAGAGAGTTGGGGTTGTTCAGCCTGGAGAAGAGAAGGCTCCGGGGACACCTTATAGCAGCCTTCCCGTACCTAAAGGGGGCCTACAGGAAAGATGGGGAGGGACTTCTTACCAGGGCCTGTAGTGACAGGACAAGGGGCAGTGCTTTTAAACTGAAAGAGGGTAGATTTAGATTAGATGTAAGGAAGAAGTTCTTCACTGTGAGGGTTTTGAGGCAGTGGAACCGGTTGCCCTGAGAGGTTGTGGATGCCCCATCCCTGGAAGTGCTCAAGGCTTTGAGCAACATGATCTAGTGGCAGGGGGGTTGGAACTAGATAATCTTTAAGGTCCCTTCCAACCCCAACAAATCTGTGATTCTATGATTCTAATGTCAGTTCATCTAACATCAAGTCATCTCATTTGTGAAGTGCTTCAAGTAGAAATGTGGATTCAGAAGTGAGACAATGATATCTGAGGTCCGTATGCATTTGTCTGTATGGCTCAAATGTGCAGTTCTTGGGTTAGTGTAGAAAGAAGGGACTGTGATCAGGAGTGAGATACAGAGATAATACAACAGGTGTGAGTGGAATAGTATGTTAAAGTGTTATGATTGTGAGGTTTTTAATGCAACGGTAGGGTCATAAGCACCGGAACAGCGGATGTAAATCAGATGCTTGCAGGTGAAGGCTAATGGCAACATCAAGGTAAGGGGAGTCAAAGATGACTCAAAATCCTCTCTGAAATTCCAGGCCTAGGATAATCACCTCTCTAGTTAGCTTAGAGCAGTGTCCAAGCTATGAAACATCAAATTCTGTAGTCATCAAAGGACTGTTTTGGTAGGTGTGAGAGCAAGTTGAGGAATGAGAAAATTGTGGTGTCCTCAACTGGCTGAATTCAAAACTTCCCCGGGATTCCCAGCCCCCCTCAAATCTATTAAGGTACCTTTCCAGATGTCTTATGCTACGGAAATGAAGCAGGAACAGACTCAGAAATGCAGGTTCATAACAGGAAGTAGTAGAAAAATAACTGAGGGCAATAAGAGGTTATCAGCATTATCACTGTTACATTTTGTCACTGTGCATAGTTGTGAATGAGACTGATTCTACTTGCTCAGCTAACATAAATAATTCATGTTGGAAAAGCTGATGAGAGAACAAGAAAAAGTGATGTGGTATTTGACACTATTACTTCCCCTGCTCATTCATTTGAATTCTGTTAGAATAGAGGTAGAGTCATGCTGCTTTGAACTTGTCTTGTTAAATGCTATAACTTGTTATGGTAGCTCTTGGTAGTATAATTACAACTGTCTATATATCAGACAGTACTTCAATACTTTTTAAAAAAATACACCTATCTGTATAATTTTTTTTAAACTGCAACAATCCTAAGCAATGGGATGTAGAAAACCTGAAACACCTTCATTTTTGCAGCAGACCCAACTCAGATAAGTCTGAGGAAAAACTGAAGTCTACCTTGATTTTAAACGAAGTAGGGAAAATTGCACTTTAGGCTTTAAGCCAGAAAACCAGCTATTGAAAACAGTGCCAATGATAAATAACCAGATAGCAGGGAAGGATGATGGAGTGTGAGAAATTCTTCTTTGTATTCTTCATTGGAACCCTCCTTAAGCTTGAGTTATTATTTTGGTCAGGTTTGTTGCTTTTTGTATAAATACAACAAAGAAAACAAATTGCTGCCAAGTGAAACTAAAATTATTATCAACATTCTTTGAAGAATAGGAAAATGATAAAATAACTTATGTTTCATAATACTGTGTGGTAACTGTTGGTATTTTCAGTACCAGGTACTCTATTCATCATTATCCAAATCTTTGTACTTAACCTACTGAAACTTGTGAAGCAGAGGATAAAATTTTGCGTCTTGATTCTGTTGTGTCTGTAAAATGCAGCTTGCAGCTCAACAGAGATCCTACTGAAACTGAAATCTGCATGAAGAGTTTGTAGATCCACGGTTGTGGTCAGTTCGTCTGCTCCAGTTTCCTAACATCACAACCAGGAGAGCATGTACAATGCAGAACGAGCGTTCAATGCCTATTCCCCTGGCTGCCAGGTGCTGCCTCCCTGTACATTCAAGGGGAGGAAATACCCTCAACTTTTAATTAATGGAGCTGGTGAGTCGTTTGAAAGGGGTCTGAGTCTTCCTAGTTAGTTAGGTGCCTGTGGGGCAGCAGCTGAATATCAGTACTAAGGCCAGTGTACACTTAAAAGAAGATGGATATCTAAACACCTTTAAGACTCCAGACCTATCAAGCTGCATTTTGTAAAAGGGCAGATCAGGTCCTCTCAGGAATATTATGAGGTGGCAGGACTTTAAAAAGCACTGTTTGGTTTTTTTTCTTCAATGAAAGCTACTGCCACTTTTGAGATGGTGTTAGCACAGGGGCATTAAACAACTTGCTACAAAGTAGAAACCCGGTTTTACTCCTGCTTGAGACATATCCTCTTCAAAAAAAAGATTTGTCAAAATACAGGGAAGTTGCATGAGCTGTGTGGAAAAGTACTTCCCAAATCATCATCTGTGATTTTTATTGCAGTGCATGAAAATACGTAGCCCTAGTCCGCAAGCATGCAACCAACATAACGGAGATGACTCCTGCTCTGGAAAATGAGCTGTGTTCTGCACCCAGCATCATACTAGCCCATTGAGACTAGTCAGGCTGCAGGTATCAGGCCAACATGCATAATCTGTGCTGCTGTCTCCTCCATTTCCAAAGACTGGGCATCTGTTCTTGGACTGCCACGTCTTTGCACTTACAGAACAGCAGTTAAGGGTGAAATATCTTAGAAAGGATAAAGCAAAGCTGTAAAAAAAAAAAAAAAAGGAATAGGATTTCAAACAAAAAGGAAATTTTTTTCCTATTTTTTCTACCTCTTGTTTACCCTTTTGTCAATATTTGAAACAAACAAAAAATCACAATCAACGTATCAACTAACGTTGTAACAGATGAGACAACAGGGAAGAAACTAAATGGGGAAAACACTACCAAAAAAATTGCCTCAAAATGTGTAGTTCAGATATCTGGTTTAGAATGTGCCTTAGAAATTCTATAGCAGAAAATACAGAGCTGACAGGATTCAAATTTTAGAATAGGAAACATGCTTCTGTTTCTGACATCAGGAAGACATTAATTTATAAAAAACCCCCCATCAGATCAATGGTGTTTTATTTTTAAAATCCATTTTAAAATCTCACTTGGAAGGTTGATGAGAAATGCAGGTGTGGAATTGGAACAACCTTCCATGCCTGTGAAAACAATGGCAGGCTGAATGATGGGATGATAATACACAGAAAGACTTGGGAAGTGAAGTTTAATTTTGGCAGCATTTTAAATGTATATATTTGGCAGCACCTACAGCCAAAATGTACTACATAGGTGGCAGAAGACAGGATCCAAGATCAGTTACTCATTTTTTCTGGAACACAGGAATGTTTTATTGCATGAAAGTTCATTCACTCTAAATATATTCCTTTGCTTTTTATTCACTCCTTCATCCTTGGCAAGGGAAATGCAGTGAAGAAGCATAGAAGAAATGCCATGAAGGTCTCTTCAATTGTTACTTGAGTCTTTTGGCACAAGGTTTGCAATAATCCACATCAGTAGCAAACCCCAGAGTTACCTGCCAGCAGCTTCGTAGAATCAATGGTCTGTAACTGCTCTCAGACTCCTCTTTCCCCCATCTCTCAGCATCCCCTGCAGCAAAGAAAGGAGAGTTGATAGGACCACATCCAAACTTAGAAGTCATTGTTTTTCTTTTGAGAAGTGGTAAGAGCAAGGAAATAATATCTTGCCTCTATTTTGAATGATTTTTAATTTCATTTTTTTTTTCACAAGAGTATATTGATGTGGTTTGGTTTGGTGCTGGCTTTGATCCAGTAAAGAAATAACCATATATATATATATATATATATATATATATGCACTGATAAGATTTGAAGGTTTCAAGATTTTCTGGCTTTTGCATTGTAGTGAATATGCTGCATTGTTTTGTGGATTAAACTCTTATGGAAAAGGTGGTGAGCAAATAAAAAAGAAAGTGCCACCTAACAAAGAAGCCATCTGTTCTTCCGCTACAAAAAAAAAAAAAAAGAAAAAAAAAAGTCTATTTTGAGTTACTTGCATGGCTTGGACATCCTGCCTTCTCAGTGTGCACATACAGTACATTTAAGCTCACATCAGAGACCTTCCTGGTTGGCATTGGCTAAAGACTCTGTGAATATGCTGAAGATATGGGCTCTGAGAGAAAAAAACCCCAAGCTGCTGAAAACAGAATGTTAACACTTTTGTAAATCTGCCAAGTTTTTCAATATAACTGCCAACAGTTTGATGTTCAGAGGAACTCAGCAGAATTGCTAACATGCATGCTGCATAAATGGCTATTCATTAGAAAGATGCTGTAGTTTATATGTGACTGCTTTCTTTGGCTGGCTAATATATCAAGTATGGTACTTGTTTTGTCCTGTGAAAAACTTTCTCCATTACCATAGTAACCTCTTGCATGTTGGCGGAAGCTGATGTCATTCACAGTATTATTCAATCTTAGTGATTTGGTCCTCCAAGTGCTAACAAGTTCCAGGGAGATAAAGAACACCAAGTATACATTCTGGTTAAACATGATTTAACCCTTTCACCTCACCAGGTTCCTGGAGATATATGGGTACATATATTTCATATATACACATACATGTATTTAGTTTCTTTAGTAAGGCTAAGGAAAAAAATTAGAATGTTATATTTGTGTAGCATAATTCTGGAGTAAGGAGTAAAGGCATGAATCATCTGTCACTCCCTTTTTATTCTCTGATATCTCAGCATTACAGGTAAACTTATTTAAGGAAAAATAATTTTGTCATTTTTTCTATTTATCTATTCACCTAAAGTTACTTCATTCTTCATTATTACCAATAGTTAGTATTGAAAAATATAAACTGTTTGTCCTCTAAGTATCTTTACAGCTGCTATTATATAAATCTAAAGTTTGAATAGGATTTTCATTGTACATATTCTAGAGATACTCTGTTATTAAAGTGGTAGCATAAAATTGGGTATTTGCTTTCGATTGGGGTGCGAACAGGATCACACTGTAGAAAAAGGCAAATCTTACCTGGAGTTACATATAACCTAGAAACCTTGATACCTTCTATAATTCCTTTGTCTATGAACTTCATGTCTCATGTACAGTAGTGGGAGGCATGTGTGTGGTGGCAAAGGACTCTTAATCAGTTCCAGGTCAAGGACAGGGAGAGAGCAGGACTTGGTCCTGGAACTTTTTCCTTTCCCTTTCTATACCTATGTACACACAAACAGGGAGAGGGAGAATATCTGTGTCAAAGCCTGAAGGGCAGAAAAGAAAAAGCAAGCTTCCCTTGCCACACTGAGTGCAGCTGTGACTACAAGAAGGGGAGACAAGGGTGGCATGGAAGTGAACCTGCTGGAGATTGGTTCCACTGGATTTGTTGGAATCGCCTCCAGCATAGCCTTACTGGAAGATGTATAAATTTTGCTGTATTTTTCTCTTTAGGTCTGTACAACATTTGCAGGTTCTTCATCTTTATGACTAAATTTGCTGGTATTAACCCTTAGTCAGACTTTAAAGAAGCAGATATTTTAGTCCATACTCTAATCTATACAGACAGTATAATATGGTGTCACTAATGGACACAGCCTACAAACCAGGGTGTCGTAATTAGGCCTTTGTGTAGACTTAGAGCTAGATAGCTTATACCTCTTGAAAGCTGAGAGTCTTGTTTTCAATTTGTGCTTGAGGTTACATCTAAACTGGGGGATTGTGACACTCCAGAAGTCATTCCAATAGATTGCAGTGATAAAGAGATTAAGGCTGTGGACCTTATTCCAAGACGTATTTCTCCCATACTTTTGACAGAGACTTTTAAAATTCTTACCTAAACACATGGACTTCTTTTCTAGTTTATTTACAGACACAGGTGTCTAAATGTAGATATCTGAATTTGTCATTTTCCACATATATTTTTACTCAGCTAATGTCTTTCTTTTTTATCATAACTAGTTTCAATCCTATTGCCATTTGTGCAAGCTGGCACTTAAAAGAGTGGAGTATTATACTGGAGTGCAAAGAGTAACACAGACTATTTCTGACTCAGTTTTTTCAAAGTAGCTAAGTAACTTCTACATTCTATGTACCTTGTTTCACAGTCTGATCTTTTTTTAAGAAACCTGTCAGTCCTGGAACACCAGCCGTCAGGTCTAACAAACGGAAGCACAATAGATCTCTGCTCCTGGGTGATTTAGTCAAGGCTATCATAATAAGCAGAGGATTGGAAACAGTGCCAAAAGCTTCTGCCTTTTATTTAAAGGAAATTGAGTTAATGGTGCACAAGGCAAGCTGGCTCAGTCAAAACCCTGTATTTGTTGCCTGCTAGTAAAGAGGTCTTTAGCTGAATGGATCATGAATACCTGAGCTGTGGTGTTGGAATCTGCAATGAATATTACTGATAAAATCAATTTTTGCTTGGTCCCTGTATATAGTGAAGGTAGTCATTAGTCTGCTGAGCTAAAATGACAAGTCTTCATATTTTTTCATTAATGTTTGCTTTGCTGATTCCAGTAACTCCTTCTAAATTTGTAAATTAAGGTAATTTAATTTGAATCATACAATTCAAGTGAATATTGATTAGCTGATTTAAACTTCACCGCCACCACACTGAAGTATAGTATTCATCTTTACCTGTCTGTGTTGCTTTAAAAATAAGTACTGAATTTTGTTCATGTATAAAAGTATAACTAAATCAATGTCTGAACTTCCCAGCCTGTTTTAATTCCACTACTAAGACATTTGAACAGGAATTATTTTGCTGTCTTCAAAGTCAGAGATCTAGTAAAACTACTGGAAAGGTAATATTTTATTATGCCTAACTGGTTAGCTAAATCATCTGAGGAATTTGTCAGTTCCCTGCCTTTGAACTTTTCTGTACTGAAATGTTAATTCAAACAAGAATATATTCTATTTGTATTTTTAATGTAAAAATTGAAGTAAAAAGCATTCCCTTATCCAAGATGACAGGTAAAATACCAGTTTTGCTAGTGATAGCCAGAGAATTTCAGGAACCACAACCTGCCAGAAAAATGTGAAATCCACCTTTGTTTCATTTTTTCCTAATGAATGTAAAAGTGGTTAGCAAACAATTTATTTTTGAAAGAAGCTTTCAATAAATGTTAAAAACCAATATTTATCAGAAATTAAGACAAATTTCTCTTCCATATTTGGACAAAAATCAGGCTAGCCCTCCATTGAAAAAATAGGTTTCTTTTCCTAACGAAATGGACACTTCTGGTGAGATTCATTCGAGTAAATGTTTACTGGCATTACTGAGAATCACTCACTCTATTCAGACTAGATGTACTTAAACACCTTCCTAACGCTATGGCATGGGTATATTAGTCTAAGAAGTCTCTACAAGAAACACTTCCATTCCCAGTCTTTTAGCCCAATCCAGAGGATACTGGATCCAGAAGATCAATTTTTTTGTTGTTGTCGTTTTTTTTTTAAATAGATATAGTAACTCCATCCATTCCATTTCATTCCAGTAACTTCATTAAACTCTTGTAAAGCCAGTTTCAGCCTACCTCCAAACCATGAATACCAAGCAGATATTGAGCTTTGCTTAAACTATGGGCAAAGTTTAGGCAGTCTCCTTAACGGATATTATCAACAACCAGTGGAGACAACCAGGCTGATTTTCCTGTGGAGTGGAGCAATATCACCGATGACTGAAGGCACTGTGCTCAGGTGTGACACTGTAGGACCTGAGTTGTTTGTAGGAGAAGCAGGATTTGGCAGGGTTGATGCTGTGGCCCTCAATAATGAGGTCCTCATCTGTTCATCCAAGATGACGAGGGTAGGTATAAGGTTATATAGAGATATTGGATAGTTAATCATCATCACCTTCTCTGGAGATATCTTCAGGGATAAAAGTCTTTTTGTTGTCCGCCCCCTCCCTTTCTTCTTCCTGCTCCCCTCTGTTCTCCTCCACCTTCATTTGTGATCATGCACAAGGTGTCAAGTTCCTCTGAAATACCTCACAGCTACACCTCATACATCTCTTGCCAAGACTACCACAAATTTTTTAACCCATTTTAGTTTTGTTTAATGTACCCTGATTCAGTTTTCTCCAGCTGGTCCACTCAGCTATCTCTACTTCAGAACAGTCATTGAAAATGGCTTTGGGGAGTCTGGGCTAGAGTACTTGGGGCACAGTAGTGATGCAGTTCACCTGGACTATGTAAGAGCATTGTAAGGGCTATATATTTTTGGCATTTGCCCCATGTTTTTTCAAGAGCATGGCCCAGAAAAAGCCTCAAACTAAGCAATGTAAACATTTCAGGAACGTGACCTGCAGAGTGCTGCCACATGCCATGTAGCAGGAGAGCATAGATACAGCCAAAGATTTCAGATAGATTCCTTTTGCTGAGTAAACTGCTCGATTAAGGCTCATGTTTGTTATACAGTATGATATTTTCATTACAAAATAATATACTTATTAGTAATAAAATGGAAACTTCTGTGGCAAGTGAGATGAGAGTTAAATTTCTATAAATTAGGATCATGACTTTTTTTTGTCTGAAAGCATTTATAACCTGTACTAAACTGATGAAAGCATATAAGAAAAGGAATATCATGAAGCCATTTTTAAAGATTCAGCATTTCTGAGAGGGCCAGGAAATCAAAATTCCATCCTACAAATTTCTTGAGACGCTAGAAACACTCCCTTTTCTCATCAGGATGTAAATAAAACCCTTGGAAAGAGTGGAAGCAGTGAAGTAAAAGATTAGCTGGCTGATCCAAGGAGAACAAGAAGTATGTAGGACATTTGCTTGGTGTGTCAGAAATATGTATTCAGTTCGTGAGTCTGCCTTATTCAGGTTAGGGGTTAATCCTCATTGGACTAGTGAGGAATAGATCTTCCCATTTTAACCAGCTACACTGTCCATTTAGCAACTCAGGTAGGATAAGGACATGCACATTATTATTTACTACAGTTCACTGATTGTGTTGTTGCATGCCCTTCTCTTGAGAAAGCCTTTCCTGACAAAATGTGGTTTTGAACTGGCTGTATTAAGGAACTGGTTTGGATTCCAATGAATAAAAAGTTCCTTGTAAAATACCAGTGTCTAAAAATGGTTCACTAAGAGTTTAAAATAAATGGAGCCACGCTGTAACTGAACTAAAGCTAAATGCAGGTATCCTCTGCCTTGCATTGCTACAACAGTCATGAAGCTAATGTTTTTCACCTTAAAAACAAATAATTTTGTGCACCTCACCCCAGTATGTAAATCACTCAGTGGTGAAAATGGTAAGGATCTATGGGAACAGTTGTCTGAAATTAGTGTTTTGGGCACAAGTCTATAGAAAGCCTAAATGTAAGTTTTCTGAATGATTACTCCTGCTAATGTAACATACTTCTCTCTGTTGAAGCTGATGGCATGTAATTCAATATTTAAAATGCACCTATAACCAAGCAGCTGAAGCTCTTGGTAACCCAATCCTCAATTAACACATCAACAATTAGTAGTTTTATCATTGTGATAGGCCCTTGTGGAGTCATAAATTCAGATCAGCAGTGGTGTTATTCACAGGTTAGTAGCTGCTCCAGTATTTCCAATCTTGTACTTCCCCAAACTAATTGTCAAGAAGATATGTGGCATATTAAAATACCATGGACCTTGCTTAATGCAAACGCATGAAGAGAAATCAATGGCTTTGTCAATTTGCCCAAGCTTAGCATCTGATCCCCTCTGCAGAGTGGATCTAGATACACAGAAAATCCATAGTACAAAATGTGCTTTTGTGTGGTGCTTTGCACTGTGGATTCAAAGCGAGCCTTTGAATGCTGCAGTTATGGGTTTGTGTGGCGGGGTTTTTTGGCAGCAGGGGAGGGGGCCGCAGGGCCGGCTCCTGTGAGACACTGCTCGAAGCTTCCCGGGCTCCAAGGCGGACCCGCCTCTGGCCCAGGCCGACCCAATCAGCGCCTCTGGGATCACATATTTAAGAGGGGAAGGTTGCTTACACTCTAGGAAGTGGGATGTGAGAGAAGCCCCCGAGCAGAGATCGAGGCCAGTGAAGGAGGCGGCGGGGGAGATGCTCCTGCAGCCTGTGGCTGTCCCCCCCAGCCCATGGCGGGGGGGCAGAGGCCCCCGAAAATGGCCGTGACTCCATGGGAAAGCCCGCGCTGGAGCAGGCTGTGCCTGAAGGACTTCAGCCTGTGGGAGGGACCCATGCCAGGGAAGTTTGTGAGGAACTGCAGCCCGCGGAAAAGACCCACGCTGGAGACGCTCCTGAAGGACTGTCTCCCGCGGGAGGGAGCCCACGCCGGAGCCAGAGACGAGCGAGGAGTTCTCCCCCTGAGGAGGAAGGAGCGGCAGAGACCAGGTGGGATGAGCGGTCCCGACCCCCATTCCCGTCACCCTGCGCCGCTGTCGGGAGGAGGGAGAGAAAACCGGGAGTGGAGTCGAGGCGGGAAGGAGGGAGGCGTGAGGGAAGGGGGTTTGAGGTTTGGTTTTACTTCTCATCATCGTGTTTTGATTTGATTGGTAGCAGACTAAATCGATTTTGGTTTTTTTTTGCCCAAGTTCGGTCTGTTTTTTGCCTGTGACCATAAGCGAGGAGTGATCCCTCCCTGTCCTTGTCTCGACCCGCAGCTTTCCTTCTCCTTTCTCCTCCCAATCCCACCGGCCTCGTGGTGCTTTGTTGCTGGCTGGGCTGAAACCACGACAATGGCAGGAGATAAATGTTGACACTTTCTTTTTAATTTGCCTTGCTTATGCCAGCATTAAAATGACATACTCCATACTGTAATTAGTTCACTGTCAGAACAGAAAATTATATATGAGTCTCCAGGTTAGGACACAGAAATTTTAACAGGAAAACAAGTCCTTATTGATGAATTCAGCTAATAGAGTTGGAGAAAGAAAGCAATCTCTGATCAGGCCATTGTCTCACCTGAAAAATAAACATAGGTGAGTGTAATTTGAAGTGACAGAGAAATATTGTGAAATCATACACACTTGAATAGATACAAAATTTTTCTTCTTGACTAACTTTCATAATGTTTCATTAACCTTGGTGGAAAACTTCAGCAGAGACATTTATTCACTAGAAGCAAGTCAGGCTGCTGTGTATTGGTTATGTATAAAGAAGTTTTCCATTCTGAAAGGACAACTCCTTCTCCTTTCCCTTTTCCCTTTCTCTGTTCCCTTTTTTCTGGTGTGTCTGTGATACTGCATGACCTTTATTAAAAATAATGGTCTTTATTGTGGGTATTCTACAGCAAGCAATAGAGAGCAATCCTTTGATGTGTATATTCTAGGTGACTTTCTTCTCTTCACTCATTTCATGTTTTTGCATCACCTACAATGTCTGTAGCCATAGTAGATTATTAACTTATCTGTCAGTTTATTTTCTTTGACATAACCTGTCCATTTGTGGTTTTATGCAGCAAAACTCAAATACCTTTGAAGTTAGAAAACTGGGTATGTTTGGCATGATTAAAATATGCCCTCTCCCTTTCCTTGACTCCCATCTTCTCTTACTCAGCTTCACCACTCTTGCTTTCTCAGATCACTACAGCTCTGGCTGACTAGAAACCTTTTACTGTCCTCATTTCACCCCATGCAATTTGCATGAACAAAGTGTCTCCCAGCTTTCAGGCAATGATTCACACCTCCTACCTAAGCTTTTAGCTGTCAAACTACAGAAGCTTTTCTTCCACAAATAACTAATCTGTTAAAAAGCAGCCAACATGTCTACATAGCATGTGTTGTGGCTGCATAGGACAAGCAGAGAAAATGATTTCATGCCCCTATTTCTCCAAGGTACGTAGCTGAAATTATATTTCTGAAGGAAAACTTTAAGTGTAAAAGAAATACAGGAGTTGAATACATCCTGAGGAAAGGGTAGGGTTAGCGTGATCTTTAGTTTGAATTGATGTGGAGAAAATATTACTCAGTTAAAAAAAAGTGAAAAAGTGGAAGTCGATCTATTTGAACATAGGAGGGCAGCCTCAAAACAACCACAGATGTTCAGCTCCTTTTCCTATCAGACAAACTTCTGAGCTGCAAGAAAGAATGCTGTTCATATTCATGCTATTTGAATGGCATGCTTGACATTTTGGTAAAGCTCATGCCATGGGAATTTGCATGTCTTCTTATGGATGCTGTCTATCCTTCTACTTGTAAAAATACTTGGTGGACCTGCACTAGAATTTCCCACCAACAGTAGGTTACAGAAAGGAGCTGATTGACAACAATTCCAAATTATTTCAAAATCATTCTGATTCAGAATTTCATCCCCTGAACTGATATATAATGACATGCTCTGGGGGAGAAGCAGGAGCAATGATTTGTTTGCAGTTAGTGTCAAACGTGATAGCAATTTAGATTTGTAACTATGAATAAACAAATGGATGAATGATTTGCAATAGTAGTCTTGGTAGACTACACACAGATTGAAAATGATGCTTAAGTAACATTCTGTTCATATTGGAGTCTGAATAGATGCAGTTAACATCAGTGGGTGATCTTAGCTCACCATTACAAAGGTTTTGCCCAGAATGAATATTTTTTGTTCCGAAATGTATTGGGTCTGGCTGAGATGGAGTTAATACGCCCCATGGCAGCCCTCATAGTGCTGTGCTCTGCATCAGTAGCTAGAAAGGTGTTGATAACACACCAGTGTTTTGGCTACTGCTGAGCAGTGCTGGCACAGCATCAAGGCTGTCTCCAACATTTTTGCCCCCAACTCAATGGCAGGCTGGGGCAGGGCAAGATCTTGGGAGGGGATATAACCAGGACAGCTGACCTAAACTAACCAAACAGATATTCCATACCATATGACATCAGCTCAGATATAAAAGCTAAGTAAAGGGAGATGGAAGGGGGGCATTTTTATCTTCTGGAGCAACCACTACGCGTACTGAAATCCTGCTTCCCAGGAAGTGGCTAGACATCGCCTGCTGATGGGAAGTAGAGAATAACATAACTTGTTTTTCTTTGCTTTTGCGCACGACCTTTGCTATCACTTTATTAAACTGTCCTTATCTTGACCCATGAGCCTTTTGTTATATTCCCCCCCCCGCCCCCGTCCAGCTGAGGAGGGGGAGTGATAGAGTGGCTTTGGTGGGCCCCTGGCATCCAGCCAGCATCAGCCCACCACACGAAGTCATACCAAATTATTTCTACAGTGAACATTATGAACTTCACATATCTACGGTGGAGAAATTTGTTTTATTGCCTTCTAATTTGTGGCTTTGCAAAAGCTGAGTTGTACGTGTTTCTGTGTCAGCAGACTAATGAAAACTAAAAAGTTGGGTAACTTTATATACAGTGGATATAATGGTAAACTAACATTTTAGGTCTTTTAATAGAGGAAGAACCAGCTTGGTTTAATGCCTTCCTCCAGCGGCTAGTATCAATTCTTCAAGCAAGCACTAGGAGTGAGGTCTTCCCTCTGCCTGATGGTGTGTCCTAACCATGATGTAACAGAATCTTTCTTTAATGGTTCGTTTATGCCACACAAAGTAGAATAGTATATCTAGGAAGAGCAGATTTAAGGTACGCTCTCTTCTGAGCTGTTCTTATGAAGGAATTTCACAAGATGGTTAAGCCAAGTTGGTGGCTGCCTGTTGCAGTCCTGGGGCAGTCCCCTTCTCTTGCTGGTACTACAGCTGCTCTCTGCTTTATCTACCCAGCACTCACTTTCAGAGAGCCTGTTTGACTAAACTAGCTATGAAAAAATGTTGTTTTCTTTTAAATTTTGCTCCGACAGAGGAAGCATTAGGAGCAGGACTGCCACCTTCAGGGCAACAAATGGCTCCAAAACCAGCTTAGCTGCATTGTACCAGTACACCCTTAGGGAAAGCAGCAACTGGGTTTACTGCTGGAGTCTTGTTCTGTGGCATCTAAACCTTTCTGTGCTTTAAGTGACCTAGGCACCAGCAAGTGTGAAGATAAAGGGGCTCTTTTCATACCAGTGCTCATGTTTCTCTTCTTCCAAGAACAAAAAATGAATTGATTGTTCATCTCATGATATGTAGTTATGATTCTTTTGTAACTTTTTCAGCTTTCTCACTTTTGAGAGTCTTTTCAGCTTGCAGGGATTTTCCTCTAAGCTTTGTCTCACATGAGTCACCTCAATGACTTGCAACACAATTAGCCTTGTAAATGAAGTTTTGGATGTCAGTGTTTGCAAGAATGGGGCTTACCTCAGTAATACTGGCAACAATTTCTCTTTGACTTGATGTGCTGGTTTTGGCTGGGGTAATTTTCTTCATGGTAGCTGGTATGTTTTGGATTTGTGCTGAAAACAGTGTTGATAACACAGCAATGTTTTAGTTACTGCTGAGCAGTCCTTACACACAGTCAAGGCCTTTTCTGCTTCTCACACCCCCCTGCCAGTGAGGAGGCTGGGGGTGCACAAGGAGTTGGGAGGGGATACAGCTGGGACAGTTGACCCCAACTGACCAAAGGGATATTCCAGACAATATGACATCATGCTCAGCATATAAAGCTGGGGGAAGAAGAAGGAAGGGGAGGATGTTTGGAGTTACGGCATTTGTCTTGCCAAGTAACTGCTACACATGATGGAGCCCTGCTTTCCTGGAGATGGCTGAACACCTGCTTGCTGATGGGAAGCAGTGAATGAATTCCTTGTTTTGCTTTGTTGCATGTGTGGCTTTTGCTTTACCTGTTAAACTGTCTTTATCTCAATCCATGAGTTTTCTCACTTTTACTCTTCCAGTTCTCTCCCCTATCCTGATGTGGGGGAGGTGAGTGAGCAGCTGTGTGGGGCTTAGTTGCCAGCTGGGTTTAAACCATGACACTTGAAATGGTTGCTTTTAAGTCCAGTATGTTGGATAGGATACATTAACATACTGCATGGTTTTGAAAACAAAATGAGAACTGTAAAGAGGTATAGATCTGGTGTGCCTTAACTGAGGTACTTCATATAGCTGTTGCTTCATTTCCATTTTAGATTCCCAGTCTGTAGTCCCTTAAGCAGGGAAGGTGACTTTAAAAAGTCTACATTACATATGCAGTTGAAGGAAAGAAGCAGGCACCACAAAAGTCTTCTATAAGATCCTTTCCACTTGAGACATCAGTCTTTCTGGACTGAGTGGAAATCAATAGGAAATGACAGGTCTTGGAGAGCACAAGAAGGAAGTTACATGTCTTTTGCATAACTACTGATTATTTGGAGTGCTTGGCCAACAAGCAAAGAGCTGTTTATAGGTCTTTCTCAGCCCCAAAGAGTTTCAATCCACTTTCTTAGAAAGTGCTTCAGTGAGGCACTAAGGCATGCTGAGGCTTGGGGGGAAAGGAAATAGTGTACTCCATTGCTGTTAGGCCAGAGGGCAGCCAGAATTCAAAGTCAAGAAGCCAGAAGACATCCAAGCATTTAACCTGCAGGAGACCGAATGAGGGTCTAAATTCTGCTCCCTATAGAGTCCATCACCAAGATAAAAATTATCCTGGGAGCACATTTCTGAACTGAGCACCCCAATCACAAAACTAGAGACTTAAGTTCTCCTTCAGTCCTCGTGGCTCCTTCACTCCTGCTGTGTACTGGCTCAGTTCCCAGGCACAGGGAAGAGTGTGCTCTGCTCCCAGCTGTGCCCTGCCCCACGCCTGTATTTAATCTGGCTACAGGGACACTATAAATGTTCAGGTATTGGGTACTGAGCCCCTAAATCTTCATGCAAAGCTAGTTGTGGTCAGATCCACAACTGGCAGCTTGAGCTTCTCTGGAAAGCCTGAGTGAATTTCAAAAGCGGGCCACTTTCATCTGAGTCACAGTTGAGCTTTAAATGAGGGACAGCTGCTTATGTCCTGCAGGACCAACCTTGAGTCAGTGCAGGTGCCATCATCAGGTAAGCAGGGACCATTCAAGACCAAGTGAGTGGTAATCTAATATGTAGGTGTTTCTACTCTTTAGTTAATCCCAGAAATGGATATGTACCTTAGCTAAAAGTTAAGCAGGGTTCTCACCTGTGGGCAAAATAGCTTAACAGCCAGGCTTGCTGCTCAATAAGCTGGCAAAAGACTTCTCTGTCACCAGGACTTGTGGCTTTTCTGCCTTTATGTTTTTTTTGCAAGATTTCTGCCTACAGTGCCAGCAAACACAGCACTAAAGCAGCAGGGCGTGAGCAAGCTGCTTATAGTACTGGGACAGAAATAGATGCATCCAAGCTGCCATTTATTTTGCAACTACAAACCTCGTAAGAACTGTTGGTTTTGCCTCCATCTCACAGGGTGATAATTACGACATTCCCAGCGTTTCCCTTTTGTTGGGCATTATGCACCAGCAGGGAGTCGAGTAGGTCTTTGTTGTGCTGAACTACAGCTAGACTGCTCGAATCCACGCAGCCTCCCCGACCCCTTCCTTTGGGCAGCTCGCCGAAGGAGAGGGGCGGACAATGAAGGTCGAAAACCGTAAATGCATCAGCCCTTTGCGGCGGGCCCCGCGGGGTCGGGTGACGCCCCCCCCCAGCACGGTGGGTGCGTGCTGGAGAGGGAGCCAAACGGCATACGAGAGAGGCTCGGCGGCGTCCCCGGGGGGAGGCGGGGGGGGCACGGGGCCGACGTGCCTCCCGTGGACCGCCCCGCCGGCCGGGGGACCGGCAGGTACCGGGGTGGGGCGGTGCAGGGGGAGCCGCCCCCCGGCCGCCCCGGCGCGGCCGGCAGCTGGGCATCGCATCGCGGGGAGGCGTCTGCGGGAGGCAGGCGG
>NW_010972931.1:71405-188069 GCF_000737465.1 Haliaeetus leucocephalus
GGCTGGGCTGGGCGCACCGCGCCGCTGAGGACCCCCGAGAGAAAGGGGAAGTGTGCCGCGGCGCCGGGCCCCGCCCCGCCGTGCGGCCGGCGGCCGGGCGGCGGGGGAGCCGGGGCTCGCCGCAGGCTGCTGCTGAGGCCGCGTCCCCCCCGAGGTGAGTGCCGCCCTCGGGGAGGGGTGCGGTGGGGTGCCCTGCGGGCGCTCGCCGCGGAGGGGATGCCCTGCGGGTCTCCCGGCGCGGGAAGCGGGCTGGCGAGGAGGGACGTTTTGCGGAGGGGTTTGGCGGTCTCTGGGTGTAGGGGGGGAGGGCGTGTAGGGGGTGTGTGTGCTGTGTATGCTTTGCTTCCCCCCCCGCCCTGTCTTCTTTGTGTGCCCGTGCCCCGGGCCAGCGGCCCCGCAGCCTGGTGTCAGCCCTGGTGAGGGCTGTCCGGGGAGAGGCGGGAGCTTGCCCGTGCTGCGGTGGCGGAGCGAGGGAGGGAGGTAGGTCCAGTGGGTCACTGAGGTGCTTGGCTCAGTCTGCTCCTCTTGTGTGCAGAGGTGAGAAAACTAACCTAGGCTCTGTCAGATTTGCACTTTTCCTTAAATCAGCACCTTTACGGGTGTGCTGTTGCGCTTCCCAAGTCCCCCGTTTGGGCGGAGAGGCTGATGCAAGCCTGCCACCCCACTGGTGTAAATCAGTGTTGACAGGCAACTGGATGGGAATTTTCTGATAAACATTTTCTTTCATTGGTGGTGTCAGTCAGTTAAGTCCCAATGTTTTGTGGAAGCATGCCTACCTAATGGGTGAGAGAAGGGTTTCAGAGCAGTGCTATGTGCCGGGCTCGTTTCTGCCAGCCCCTCCTCAGGTGGCTCCTGAGCCTGTGTCCCCCATGCTGGCTGTGTTGGGCTGGAGGGTCCCTGGGCCTGGGTTTTGCAATAGGCAGTTGGGAGCTTGTGGGTATGCGTGAGGCTGGATACCGAAAGCCCTGGCTTGAAAGGGCTGGGGTTGCTGGCCTTGGGAGCCTGCTGGCCTCAGAGGCTTGCTCTGGAGAAAAGTGACTCTTCCTTCCCTTTGGGAAGATACTGAGTAGTGTGCCAGAATCATTCCGTTTGTTTCAGGAAGAGGGGGGAGATGTAATTTAGGTGTTCACACAGTGAGTCTATGAACTTTCTGTGGGAAACTTATAAACTTGAAATTGCTATTCCAACTGGAAAAGTGATAACGTCAGCCCTGCAAAACAGAAGTGTCAGCCCCGGAGCAGTGCAGGGGTCTGAGTGTGATCGCAGACTGCGGACTCCTGCCGTGGGTTGTTTCTGGGCAGAATCTCAGGCCGATTGTGATTTCTTGTCTCCTGTTCCCACATCTTTATAAGACAGTATTCTCCTGTTGAGCTCTCTATTCTCCATGTGTTCTGCCTATAGCACCCTGGCTAGACTCGCTATTATCAGTAGTTTATACCAAAAACAAGCAGGCAGTGCTGAAGTAGTAGCTTTTTAGGTGGTATTTTACTTTGGGAATGATTTTGTGGGTGTAAAACCATTCCCTTTTGCTGAGAGTAGAACATGTTTAGACTTCATTGCCGGCATCGGAGATGTGACCTGAGGGTTAAAAAAAAAAAAAGCGTGCATATATGTGTGTGTACAATAGGTTCAAAGTGATGGGACGAGTTCTCTTGGCTGGACTATTGTCATGGAACAGTGGAGATGCCATGAAAAGTACCAGTAAAGACTGGGATCAGGGTGATGGGTAGAGCAGAGCTCTGAACCATCGCAGTGATTTTGTGTCGTAGCAGTATTCAGAAATCCCAGCTGTAAATCGCATCATGCAAAGAGAAAGCCAGTCCTCGGCCTCAAGGGATGACACAGGTACAGCAAGGAATTTGTAAGAGGAAGGAACAGAGGGGAAGCCATTTGTCTAATATTACATAGGTTAGACCAGAACTGAAAGTTTCCAGAGTGAAACTGGCTTTATATATTCTGTCTCTGTTACAATACTTTTTCATTATGAACTGAATCTTTCCTGATTACGGAATCATTTTGCAAGTACTAGTGATAATTTTTGATGTATAGTACGCAGAACATGTATTTAATGTGGAAAATGAATAAATGTTGAAAATCTTCAAACTGGGAGATCAAAATACTTCCAACTGGAAGTGTACAAAATTATTTGAATAAATCTACCTAGGCTATAGTATTTTCTTTAATTGTACAGTAGGAATTAAATGGAGCTTGAGTTGCTTGGAATTTGTAGTGCTGGTTGAGGCAACTGACCATCATGGAACAGTGGTTTATTGCGCTGCTTTGAAAGAGCTCTTGCATTTTATAGTAGCGTGATGTTACTTTAAGTAGTACCATTATTTCAAACCAGTGTAATGAGATGAAAAGCATTTGGCATGCACTCCTGTAAAACAACATTTTAGTGCTAAATTCAGATCCTTGCTTTAAGGTATCTATAAAATACCATGCTTATGTAGGGTGTCATACCAAGAAAAATAGACATTTAGTTTAAAGCTGTCTTAAAACATTTTTGTTGTGAAATGACAGTCAGAAAGGCAGTTTCAACCACATTTTTTCCTCTTTTGGAGTGGAATGGTTTCTTAGCTTAGACATAGAAACTCTGACAAACTGATCATGAAGTAAGTGGCCATAATAAATGGGTCGATTTAATGAGATGAATTATGGATTTGAACATGAGCCTCTTCTGTCTCACCTGATTGTCCTAACCAATGAGTTATTTCAGAGTGATTTGTGTGTTTTTTTTTCACAAAAAGATGTGCTTGAATATGGAGTTTGAATATACATGTACTCACACAGTGTTTTTTTTGTGCAGTTGTGAGATACAACAGAAAATATTCTTCCAATCTGAATAATGCTTTTATCTAGATTTTCATGAACATGGTTTTTTTTTTTTGTCCAGTTCTATAAAAAGTGACAAAATAGCGAATTTCTCATCTGCCTTAAAAAAACCACAAAACCCAAACAGGCAATATGGTCCAAAGCCACTTCGTACAGTCAGTCAGTACTATCTCAAGTTAAGCCTGCATGCTAGCTTGGTACTGTCTTTCTGATCATAGCCTAGCAAACCTCACTTGTACGTTCTCTGTGTTTTTTCCACTTCATCTTTCTACTACTAACTGTTATTAAGATAATTGTAGCTAATGAACATAGGAAAATGTTGTAATCCTGCACAAAATTAGCAATAATTGGGGATGCAGTTGATGATGTCTGAGAATATCATGTTGTCACATGTTGTCAACAACAACAGCTGCTGGAGGTACTTGCCATTTTGTGGGCCAGACCTGCTGGTTTAAGACTCTGCCAAGTTCATGTGAAATACAGTTTGTTGCATCTTTCTGAAAAAGATGACAAATATTTTTTTTGGCTTAATAAGATGAAAGAACCTTCCTGGCAAGCAGCTAACTCTAACCTTTGCACTTAGATTTGTTAATTTTCCCTAAGGTGTGTGTTTCATATGGTGCCAAGCCTAGCTGTTAATTCATTTAGCTTCTTTGAGACATGTCACAGCTGTCAAATAAACATCAATGTGTGTGTACATATATAAGTATATATGACTATTCACACAGCCTTTTTGTGGAGTAATTGTTAATATATCGTGTTCTGATTCATGCCTGTAGGTGTGTCTATTCCTGGCCTGTCTAATTGCATGTGCAGAAGAGGAAGGTTGGATTATGGATTTTGGGCTTTATTCCTTCTTTCTAAATGTTTCACTTTAAAATATCATTCTGCCTAATTCCTGGAACTGTTAATAAAAACATTACATCTGTTTGGTCAGGGAAAGTTTTTTATCTTCCCTAAAATATTTGAGATCATGAAAGTAAGTTGTGCAACCTGAAGCGTAGGGCCAGGCTTCAAATCTTGATTGTGGCAAAGCTAGGGCTCATCTACTGGGTAATGTAGCTGAGATCTGTGGTTATCCTGTTTTTCCCCAAAATCACATCCGGGATTTGTGATACCATTTGGAGAAAGGCTTTTGTTTCAGCAAAACTTGTTCTTTCTGACAAAACACCCAACCTGTTTTTAGTCAGAACATATCTGGCTATCTCCAGTATGAATGAATATTTAAATACAGAGGGTTGGGTATATCCACTGGAAAAGAATTGAGTTTATTGTAAGTTGTAGTAGGAGAAAAATAATATAAAAAAAATAGTTTTCTGTGTTCTGCTGTAGGAAGAGTATGACTGAGGTTTTTTCCTAATGGAGGTAGCAAATATGTATGTTTTTGGTGGGCTAGTTGCTGTGGTATTAAACAAAAAGGGACATTAAAAGGTAGACTAAAAGTTAATTACACAGTCCCAACAACAAGGCCTCACAGGTAAATGGCTTCAGGGTGGTTGAAATAACTGTGATTTTTGGATCATACTTAGAGAAGTAGCTGGTTATTTCCAGACACGTTAAAAATCATAGAATCATAGAGTGGTTTGGGTTGGAAGGGACCTTAAAGACCACCGAGTTCCAACCCCACTGCCATGGGCAGGGACGTCTTCCACTAGACCATGTTGATCCAAGCCCCATCCAGCCTGGCCTTGAACACTTTCAGGGATGGGGCATCCACAACCTCTCAGGGCAACCGGTTCCACTGCCTCAAAACCCTCACAGTGAAGAACTTCTTCCTTACATCTAATCTAAATCTACCCTCTTTCAGTTTAAAAGCACTGCCCCTTGTCCTGTCACTACAGGCCCTGGTAAGAAGTCCCTCCCCATCTTTCCTGTAGGCCCCCTTTAGGTACGGGAAGGCTGCTATAAGGTGTCCCCGGAGCCTTCTCTTCTCCAGGCTGAACAACCCCAACTCTCTCAGCCTGTCCTCATAGGAGAGGTGCTCCAGCCCTCTGATCATTTTCATGGCCTGCTCTGGACCTGCTTGAGCAGGTCCATGTCCTTCTTATGTTGGGGACCCCAGAACCGAACGCAGTACTGCAGGTGGGGTCTCACAAGAGCAGAGTAGAGGGGGAGAATCACTGCCCTCGACCTGCTGGCCACGCTGCTTTTGAGGCAGCCCAGGGGACGGTTGGCTTTCTGGACTGCGAGCGCACATTGCCGGGTCATGTTGAGCTTCTTGTCAACCAACACCCCCAAGTCCTTCTCTGCAGGGCTGCTCTCAGTCCACTCATTGGCCAGCCTGCATTTGTGCTTGGAATTGCCCCGACCCATGTGCAGGACCTGGCACTTGGCCTTGTTGAACTTCATGAGGTTCACACGGGCCCACCTCTCAAGCCTGTCAAGGTCCCTCTGGATGGCATCCCTTCCCTCCAGCGCGTTGACCGCACCACACAGCTTGGTGTTGTCGGCAAACTTAACTTACTGAGGGTGCACTCAATCCTGCTGTCCGTGTCACTGACAAAGATGTTAAACAGCACCGGTCCCAATACCGACCCCTGAGGAATGCCACTTGTCACTGGTCTCTACTTGGGTATTGAGCTGTTGACTGCAGCTCTTGGAGTGCAACCATCCAGCCAATTCCTTATCCACCGAGTGGTCCATCCATCAAATCCATGTCTGTCTAATTTAGAGACAAGAATATCATGTGGGACAGTGTCAGATGCTTTGCACAATCCAGGTGAATGACATCCATTGCTCTTCCCTTATCCACCAATACTGTAACCCCATTGTAGAAGTCCGCCAGATTTGTCAGGCATGATTTGCCTTTAGTGAAGCCATGCTGGCTGTCACCAGTCATGTCCTTATTCTCCATGTGCCCTAGCATAGCTTCCAGGAGGATCCACTCCATGATTTTGCCAGGCATAGGTGAGACTGAATGGCCTGTAGTTCCCGGGTCTTCCTT
The DNA here is from genome assembly GCF_000737465.1 of Haliaeetus leucocephalus. NCBI lineage: Eukaryota > Metazoa > Chordata > Aves > Accipitriformes > Accipitridae > Haliaeetus > Haliaeetus leucocephalus. The sequence goes on from NW_010972931.1 coordinate 77,185, forward strand.
TTAACCCCCATTTTTAAAAATGGGTGTTATGTATCCCCTTTTCCAGTCAGTGGGAACTTCACTGGACTGCCATGACTCTTCAAATATGATGGATAGTGGCTTAGCAACTTCATCCACCAGTTCCCTGAGGACACGCAGATGCATCTTATCAAGTCCCATGGACTTGTGCACCTTCAGTTTCCTTAGATGGTCTTGAACCTGACCTTCTACAGTGGGCAGTTCTTCATTCTTCCAGTCCCTGCCTTTGCCTTCTGTGACTTGGGTGGTGTGGCTGGAGCACTTGACAGTGAAGACAAGAAAAAAAGTTGCTGAATACCTCTGCCTTCTCTATATTCTGGGTAACCAGGTCTCCTGTTTCCTTCAGGAGAGGGCGTGCATTTTCCCTAGTCTTCCTTTTATCACCGACATACCTATAAAAGCTTTTCTTGTTGCCCTTGATGTCCCTGGCCAGATTTAATTCTCAGGGCTTTGGCTTTCCTAACCTGATCCCTGGCTGCTCGGACAATTTCCCTGTATTCCTCCCAGGCTACCTGTCCTTGCTTCCACCCTCTGTAGGCTTCCTTTTTGTCTTTGAGTTTGTCCAGGAGCTCCTTGTTCACCCACGCAGGCCTCCTGGCATTTTTGCCTGACTTACTCTTTGTTGGGATGTGTCGCTCCTAAGCTTAGAGGAGGTGATCCTTGAATATTAACCAGCTTTCTTGGGCCCCTTTTCCCTCCAGGTCTTTATCCCATGGTACTCTACCAAGCAGATCCCTGAAAATGGCTTGTTTCTCTTTGGTACGAATGTGTGTCTAGGGTAAGGTATCAAATCTTAGCTTCAGTGGCCTCAAAAAGATGGAAGAGCACATGCATCCCCAGCAGTGCAAGGCTGACACCCATGTTGACTCAGAAATACAGGCACTACGGCAACCAAGCTAATTTTTCTGGTGCTTTTAGGCATAAGCTGCTCTCATCTGAGCTGGTGGGAGAAAGAGTAAGTTCTGTAGAGAAAATACAAATTCTTCCAAAATACCTTTCAGCTGCTAAAAGTAATGTTGCATTTGAAGTTACTCTGCAAATCACTTAAGGCTTTTTTTTTTTCCTCCCTAAGTGAAAATGGCTAAGATGGCACAGCTAGGTTGGTCATGTGAATATGTCTGGCAAGGAGGGGCTGCTGCTTAAAGATTTGTCTGAAGGGAATTGGTAATGTGATTTCAGTCCATAGTGAAATATTGGAAGCTAGCTCTGTCCCAGAGGCCTGCATGCAAGGATTCCTTGTAGGCATCTGAGGTACCTTGCAGCTGTGGTACAAGCATGTAACAGAACTGCATCAGACAGTAAAATCCAGGTGACTGAGAGATACTGCTTGTGGTTCAGAAGACATAATTAGTTTTTTTGATGGTCGATGTCAAAGTGGGAGTGAAATGTTCTGTAGAAATAGAAATTCTTTTGTCACATGAAGTAATATTCAGGGACTTGAAATAAACTGGTGAAAAGCTTTTTTTTAAAAAAAGGTTTTTTCTTTTGATATCTAAAGATCTGTGCATCTGCTTTTCTGAGATCACGGATCATTTTGTTTTGAGATTAGAATAAGATACAAAATGTTTGGAAAAACTGTCTGCAGGATGCATGGAATGTAAATATAGTTGTGGGTTTTTTTCTGAAGCAGTTAAGTATGTCTCAGATAAGCAGGCTGTAAAGGAATTCTAACTGTTGCTGTTTGTATTGCAGTAGTTTACTGTGGATCAATTCTCAGCTGAGATGCCTTTGTGTCAGGTGCTGTTTTATTAGGTGTAATAAAACAAAAGCATCTATCCAACTGCATTTATCTTAGAGTCTGAGAAATACCGTGTAGGAGGAGGAAAGACCAGATAGCGTTGATAGTTTTATATTTTTATGGTGTCAGCAGCTAAGTCCCATTACAGAAGCTTAATCTGAGAAAGTGCCCATGGTCGCTATGTAACCAAAAGAGAGATATGAATGACCTTCTGGTGGTAGGTATCTGAATGTATGGCTGTGACTCTCTCTACTATGCCTGTCTGCTTTGGGGTCGAAGTGGATAGGCATATGAGTCCTTGCTTGTACCTGCACAAGTCAAATGAGGGCTTCTTCCTGGAGAGAGTACTGTGGGTGCTAAACATTTCCCTGGCAGTGTCCTGGATGTCAGCTAGAAAGGGGAAGCTTGGGCAGTTTGTCAGACCTAGCATATAAATGTGCACTGTGTCCTAATTAGGAGTTTTATTTAAGGAACATTAGTGATTTAACACTCCGATCTAATTATTCGTAAGCTTCTTGCTAATTTTGTAATTAGCACTGGAGCAAGACTTTTTATGGAAAATACACCCATAAGGAAATCAGAAGCACTAACTTCCAGTGCTTATAGAGAGCTTTATTCCTGTGACAATGTTCTGTATACAGTGTCTATAAGGAAATATTACTATTTGTTCTATTTTTACATGATGGTAAAGATAGATAATGTGCCAAGTGTTTACAAAGACCTATTATAGTCAGTTCTCACAACCCAAATGACGCTGGCTTTAGAACATGCATCTGTAGGATTAGATTCTGCTTAGATGTTACCTAGTGGAGAAGGCATGCTTGAATCACTTTATACCACAGTTATCTTTGGCCTTCAAAGGGTGGGGACGAGAGCTCGGGGTGTAGCCAGGGTATACTGGCTGTGTGCTCTTGCAGTTTATAGCAGCCAAGGCAGCTTTGTATAAACATAGATGGTAAGGTACAACTTGGAGCAGCCATAAGCCTGCTCTAAAACGTAGCATGGCCTTACAAGGATAAAGCTGTTCTTCTAGCTTCCTTCCAGGTAATCTGTGTAGTATGTTTCAGTTGGACAGAGAACTTGGTAGAGAATGTCCTGGCCCATCAAGCAGGTGGTCACAGAATTTTTCTTCTCAGAGAAGGTCTCTCAAGTGTTCTCTTAATTTCAATAAGCAGGCTTGCTCTTTCCAGAGATGGATAAATTTGACTAATCCTTAGTTCTAGAGGGCAGTTCATGCTTTGCAGAATTAAACCCTAATAATTTGGTTTGCATTTGTGTCTCTTTAAATGCCAGTTTTTAAATGTTTTTGAAGATGGGGAGCTTTGTAGTCAGTCTGGAGTAATACAATATAACTAAGGTCTGTAGAGAGAGTTCCGTTTATTAGTTTAATAGATGTAGCTGGAAAGGAAACAAACAAGCTCTCAGGCTCAGAATACCTTATTCCCTTATTGGACTGATGAAGCAATTAAGCCTAAAAGCTTGCCACTTGTTTTTATTGCACAACAGTTGTAGTAGGCTTTTAAACTAATCTTTTGCTTGTTTGCCTTTGTAAAAGAAAGTGGTTCACCTATAGGCAGAGCTGCTCTATGCTTGGGGGGGGCACTGAGCGTGGATAAGTGCAGTTAATGCAAAAACCGTCGGAGTCGCTTCAGCATGCAAGATCATGCCCTGGGCTCATGATTCTTCAGTCCTGTCACATCTCTTCCTTTCTCAGCAGGACATGCTTGTCTACATCCCAGTGTGCCAACACAGCCATATAAAGGAAGGGATACAAAAACACTGCAAGCTACTCTGCTCTGCTTCCACTTCCTACCACAGATGCTGTTTTTGATGTCAAGTGGCCCAGTACTTCCTTGACCCCTTTCACTGTTTCTCACTGAATGTGTTTTAGTGTCTAATAATTTGGCTCTTGCTTTAGTCCCAGGTTCAAGTCTCCTGATTATTCACACTGCATGTATGCTAATTAATTCAGTATCCCTACCAGAGACAGAGAAGTAGCTCCTTCTGAAGAGGGGCAGGGCAGGGAAAAAAGGCATTGTTGGCTGGCTAATTTGCTTCGAGGTCTGCTCTGGATAAACAGTATAGGTACAGACCCTGCCAAATTTGGCTTCGTCTGCCTGGGACATTTCTCTAGCACTCTCCCAGGAGGTCCTCTGCTCTTAACTGCCCCCTCATGCCGGTGGTAGAAAGAGCTTGGAAGCGCTTCTGAGTGTCAGATCTAGCTGGGTTTTAGTATGAGCACTGTCAGTGAAGAGACCCTAGCCCTGATGGTGGCTGTACCTTACTATGCGGACAGGTAAGTGGATGGTGACTGCATCAGTAGTTTTACTCCAGTTGTGTATCAGGTGAGATTTTGGTATTTAATCATCTTTTCTATGCTTACAGACATACTCTTTCTCCTCCTGTGAAAGGAAATGTGTGCACAAACAGCATACAGGAGCTGCAGAGTACTTTAACAGACAGCCAGTATCTTGAGACCAAAACTGTTCATCAGGGTGGGGAATCCTATCTCAGCGAGTAAAGGCTGAGGAAGCCAAGCTGGTTCATGGTAACTTTCACCCACAGAGACTTTATAGCTTCACAGTCTGAGCAATTTTTATTTGTATGTTTTGTCTATTGGTGTAACTACTAGCTAGGCTTTCTGAATTTGTGCTTGTGTTAATATTGCCTTCCAGAATGCTGAGGGTTTTTTTCTGTTTCCTCCAGAAGAGTGGAATTTTATTCCTTGGTATGGGACTTGTAGCTTTTGCATGGGTGGTTGTTCTCCCCTTCCCCTGTCATATTCCCTCAACTTTTAGTTGAACAGAGGGTGTTTGAGGATGATGTTACATTTCCCTTATGAAGCTTTAATAAAAGGCACTGGATTGGGGTAACTGCAGTTGTCTCAGCAAGAGGAATCCTGGGCACGCAAAAGGACACCCCACAGCAACTGTGCAGTGTGGTGCTGGCTGTGGTGGCTGCTGCTGCTGAAGCAGTCTGTGGGCTGCAGTCATACCTGTGTTTCTCTGCCTGATGGAAGTCATGTTCCAGTAGACCCGAATACCTGATCAATAATTAATCTAGTTACCAACAGTGCAAAAAGGCAGAGTGAAGTGGTTTTACTATGTTCTTTATATAGTTTTCCAAGAATGGAAAATACCACTTTCAAACTTTCTCCTCATTATTAGTTTTAAATACAGCTACTGCAAGTTGTGTCTGCTAGAAAGAGCAGTCAAATGTCCTCATTTGATGCGGATGTTGAAATGCAGTAGCATTTCAAAGCCTTTGGGCTTTGGTGGCCTAGGTCTTGTACAGACATATAATAAATGACAGTCCCTGCTCCCAAAAACTTCCTGTGTATCAGATGAGAGAAGAGCAAGGGGAACAGGTAGTGTCCACAGGGACAAATGAGATAGCAAATATAATTTAAGTCAGAGGAGTTTCATTAGCCAAGAACACATTCCACTTCTGTTTTCCTGCTGTATATAGTAAGCCATCATTAGGCTAGCTAGATCTTTAAAATATTAAGACTGTGATTTACATAAAATACATGGGATTTTTAAGAAGTCAGTACAGTGCCAGTGAGTAGGATGAAATTTCTCAGCCATCCAAGAGGAAGGGCCAAAGAACATACTCCGCCCTGGGACTGGAGGAGGGAAGTGTAATGTTGGTCTACTTTTAAGGGACAAAGCCAATTACTCTATTCAGGTTGTCTGCAGATCTGTCAAGTCGTGCACAGCCATGCCCTTTCATGAAATATGGTGACCTGCATGGCAGGTAAATTGTCCTCCCTGGTTTGTGTACACGATGAGGGTGATGAGCCACAGCGGCGTGCTATAGCTGTTCACACTGGTTTGTCAGGTCTAGAAATCAAAGAAATGCACGTGCAGCCAAAGACAAGCACCATGGGCCCTTTTCTCACCTACCCTTGGCTCTTGATTCAAGGCAATGTCCTCTTCTGCACTGGGGATGGGGATATTTGAGAGGCCAGTGTAAGGTGGTGGAGCACTGTGGCACTGGTAGGCTGGCTGTGCACATTCTGAAAGGGTTATTTGTGCTGATAAACAGGCTGGCATTTTAGAATGGCTGAAGGTGGGCATGGCTGTCTTCCTATATCCATGCTTAAATGTTAGCTGATCTCCTCAGAAAGGAAGGACAGCAATGTTGCGGCTGCAGTAGCAGTGTACTTGCTGAATTCAGTTACGGAGGAAGCCATTCCCTTTTTTTTTCCTTTGTCCGGCTTGTGGGCTGGGTGCACACATGTGAATCCCTTCTCAGTTCAAACACATGCAGTTCTCACACAGAGACTGCTGCTTGGGAAAGGCAAATCTAGTTCACAAAAGATACAGCTTTGGATATAAAATGTGAGGTTGGACCCAAAGCCCTGTGTTGATGGGGCTAGAAAATATTACTTCTGCTGCTTTCTACATCTTCCTTGTATTGTTTCTGCATTTTTGTCTGTATTCATTGTTGCTAAGGCATTGGTAATTCATGGATACCCCTTGTAAGACTAAATAAGTGATGACTATTATTTGGTCTTATTTTATCTATGATGTCTACTTTCACAAAAACTTAACAGAGAGAAAAGAGATTAGGGAATTTTAGCAGGGAGTGGATCAAGTGCAATACAGACTGCCCTTTTGCTTTGGTGTTTAAGCGCAGAACGTGGGTGGGAGTTCTGCTAACCTGTGAACCAGTGAGGCTGAACAACTTGCAATACTTTATGTATAAGTATAATAATATAACAGACTTCAAATTCCTCTTAAAACCCTTCATTTACTCTTGCTAGTTTAAAAAAAGCTACGGATTTGCAGATGGTTTCACACTGGCACTTGTTAAATTTCAGCCAATGTCTGCCAGCTGAAAACTACAAGTGCCATTTCCAGCTCCCAGCTGGTGCTGCCACTGGCTGCTGATGACATTTCCTCTTCTCTTTCACGGACATAATGGTTCAGGAGAGAGATAATAAGGTAAGATAGGATAAAGAAAAACAGAAAGAAAACCAATCCCAGCCCGCACCACCCATCCTGCATTTTGCAATTTCACTGGCTGTTTTTGTGAAAATACAGGCAGTGACTGATTGTGGTTCTTCTGTTTCAAATTGCATTTAAATTTCTTTTCAGAACTGTTCTTTTAAAGTACTATCATGACTACTGAAAATGAAGACTTGAATGAAAGTTGAAGTGCCTATAAATACATCAAAAATGTATAATTTTAACTGAGATAAATGGTTAAACTTATTCCATGTTAAATGTTATTTATAGTACCATTTTTGCTCTTAACCCAGTAATTAGCCTGGGATCAAAGATTTTCCTAGATGAGTATGTTGTGACCTGTCTTTCTTCTTCCCCCTACCCCTTTAAACAGTGTGGCTTCTTCCTGCAGGGACTTGATGACAAATCATCTAACGTAAATTTGTTAGTGTCCTAAACAGTCCTGAGCAGAGTATAGCTGTTCTCATTAGCTCTCTTATTGCCTAAGAGTCAGCACAAAACTCTTGAGGACCTGTTTGTAACATGAGTATGTCTTGATCTGTTTAATAACATTTTTATCCGTTCATGGAGATGGCATTTAACTGTGCTCTGGCTTTCAAATCCTTTGTGAATTAGTCTTGAGTGACCAAAATCAATTGAAAATGTCTAAAAACTTAATGTGATTGATGGACGTGGTTTCTGTTTACAGAGTGACGAGGTTTTAAAAGAGTTCAAGGTTTGCTTAAACAGCAGGCTACAGGGTCATTTACTTCTAAGGAAAGAATTTCTGGTAGCTGTTTTCTGTCAACACATGCCGTTTTGTGAAGTGTTCTTTTTTTTTTGCATTTGTGGAGCTAATGCTACTGTCACAGCAGTGCAGAGCAGTTTAGGTGATGCAGGATTAATGCTGTAGTATTCTCTGATGCCACTTTGGTAGCTGATTTCTTCTGGATTTTGTTTCAGAAGGGTTCTCATGCTGACAACTGACACTGAGATCTTACCTGTTTGGACTGGTCATGCTGGAGGATGCTGGAAACTGCTTTGATTTTTTTTTTTTAAATTAAAAACAAATAATTTTTTTTGGTGCAGTGGGTATTGAAATTTGCTAGATATTTCTCATGATTCTCAAAGAATCAGGAATTAAGCAACTATTTTCCTTGGACTAGGTGTTCTTGGGGTAAAAGGAATGTAATCCAAGGAATAAGAATCCCTTAAAAGGACAGACAGTCTTTGTTTGAAGTACTACTTTCTTTATCTGTTTATTGTCCCTACAAAGGGGAACTAGATTCTGTTGCTGTAAGTAAGTTTTAAGGAGTTAACAAAAATTGGATTAATATCCTGAGGTTATCTAAGGAATTGTTTGAGCATGTAATAGTCAAAGATTTCTTTAAATATTTTATCAAGGTAGCGCTGGTCATTTCACTGTGAATTGTATATTTCCTGGGAAGGCGAGAAGACTGTGTACTGATACATTCACTGGACCATGCTTAGTTAATGCACCAATGCTGCATCAGAGTCAAAGATGTGTTCAGGCTATATTTTACTTTAAAATAAAGGTATTTATAATATCAATAAGACTAATGTACTCTGGGATGCAGTTTGCTGTCTTCTCTCAATTACACATTACAGCATGGGAAGAAAGCAAGTGAAAAATGTGTGTATGTGGCTTTTCTTGTTTTGCTTAAATTACAACATAGACCAACAGCACTTTGAGCCTTTGTGCTCCAGAAAATGACGTGACAAATGGGGCCACCATTTCAATCTTCCACAGCATACTAATAACAGAGCTCAGTCAATGCTGGAGTGTTCATACCCCATCACAACAGTTAAAGTATTTATTGGTGCTGGATACAGCTTCCCCCAGTGCTGCCCAGCTTCTTCCCAATTCATAACTGTAACAGTATGGTTGTGTGTTTATCATCCTCAAACACTGAGAGGCCACAAAAGCCTGAGTATAATTCTCAAACGGAGCAAAATATTTTTAATGTGTATATCTATATGTGTGTGTATATACATATATATGTGTGTATGTATGTTTCTGATTAATATTTCTCAAGAAGCTGGAAGACATCCTGTAATACAAATAAGAAGTTTTCTTCTTAATTTTAAGGAGCAGGTGGTTCTTAAACCTTCGCAAGAGTACCTTCCGCAGTCGAACTTTGTAAAGTTTGCACTTTTCTGGCAAATTCAAATCCTGTAGGAAAAGGTACTTGTTAATGCAGTCTAGAAGGTAAAGTGACCACCTTGCATAAAGGTTACTAGCTTATATCCAGAACTGCAGCTTTCAGTTAGACATGCTGCTTTAAAAAAAAAAAACAAAAATCCTGTGCATGCACTTTAGCAATTTGTCATTGCTTTTCAAGCTTATTATCTCATTAAGTAGCATTTAATGAGGATAACCACAAAATAATTAATTTATACAGTATGTTTATTGTTTCCCTGATGAATTTATGTCTTAAATTTAGAGTTCCTCAATGAATGTGTTACTCTATTTTTATACTTTGTATACATTTTGTTCTCTAAATAAATATAAATGTTTCTTCAAGGTCTTTATTCCAGTCCATGGGTTGTCTGTAAGAATGGTGTAGAGTTAAGTTTTCTTAGAATGGGCCCGGCCACCATGAAAGTTGTGAAGCTCTTTGTCCTGTTTGAAGTGTTTGGGAGTGTATTGCACCAAGGTAAAGCTGTCCTCAGTTACAGTGGGAACTTTATTTTATTGTTTTTCCTAGTAAATGGTAGCTGCTTGACATTAAGTTCTTGCTTTAGGAGATGGAGGAATTGAGTACTCTGGTATGATATATGGAAACAACCTATTTGTCAGTAAATAATTGTATTTGGTGTAGGTATCCAGGTGTTGGTAGTGGTGGGGCTGCAGGGGTGGCCTCTATGGGAAGAGACCAGGGGCTGCCCTGTGCTGAACACAGGCAGTCCCAGCTGGCTCCCTTGGACCCACTGCACCCACAGCTGAGCCCCTCAGCCAAGCTGGTGGCACCTCTATGAAAACATTTAAGAAAGGGCAATACCCTGCACAGCAGAGTGAGGAAAAAAAAGTGTGAGAAACAACCCTGCAAACACCCAGGTCAGAGAAGAAGAAGGGGGAGGAGGTGCGCAGGGCCAGAGCAGAGATTCCCCTGCAGCCCATGGGAGGGACGACAGGGGAGCAGGTATTTCCCTGCAGCCCATGGAGAACTGTGCCAGAGCAGATACCCACACTGCAGCCGTGGAGGACCCCACACTGGAGCAGGTGGATATGGCCTGAAGGAACTGTTGGCAGTGGAGGGCCCATGCAGGAGCAGGTTTATCCTGAAGGACTTCAGCCTGTGAGAAGGACCCATGCTGGAGCAGGGGAAAAGCATGAGGAAGAAGGAGCTACACAGAGGAACTGCCATGGACTGACCACAACCCCCTATTCCCCATTTCCCTGCGGGTGTAGGAGAAGGAGGCAGAGGGAGTGAAATGGAGCCTGGGAAGAAGGGATGGGGGGAGGTGGTTTAGTTTTTGTCTTTGTTTCTCACCCTTCTACTCTAACTGACAAAGGATTAAATTATTTTTCCCTAAATCAAATTTGTTTTGCCCGTGTCGGTAACTGGTAAGTGATCTCCCTGTCCTTATTGGGATCCGTGACCTTTTCTGTCTTTTCTCCCCCTGACCTGTTGAGGAGGGAGGGTGAGAGTGTGGCTGGGTGGGTGCCTGGCAGCTGGCCGACATCAACCTTCAAGAATAATCTCTACAATAATTTGCATATGGACTACCAAATCATAAATATAAAATCCCGTAATCTACAACTGAACTGTCAGATTAGGAATCTCTATTAAATTTTATGGTTCGTGATCTACAATATTTAATAAAATAATGAACTGAATACAGGTTTTTTCTTTTTCTCATTTTCATGGACTTAATATTAAAAGTACTGAAGCCGTGCTAGTATGCAATCATTCAACTCTTGGACTTACCTTTTAAAGATTTAATTGTACTAATTTGTGGTTATAAGTGACATACTTCATTCAAAAAGGAATAAAATTATTTTAGGAACATAGAGTACAGTGAAACTTAAGTACATTGGGTAAATGATCATGTGACAAAAATAACTGGTTTAGTGCTTGAGGAGAAAAATATATCAATTGGAAACAAACTGATTAATGGCTGTTTTTGCAACTGAGATAATCCTGGATCTTGCCTCCAAATTGCAACCTCTATAGGCAAAGTAGGAGTGGTAGTCTCTGGCACTGAAGATAGTACAGTTGGAATACTCTTGCATCTTCATGGACATATATGTTCAATGCATCTTTTTTCCCTTGAAGGAATGTGTTACTACATATAGAAATTGTGTGAGAAATTGATGTGCAGCATTAAAACATTGTTCTGGAAAAAGGATACATTTTGCTTGATGTAGTCCGAGTTTTGAGGCATTATTTGTAATGGTTTCAGAGTAAATGGGAACCTCGGCTATGTGATCAGTGAGAAATTTTCTGCAACCCTGCAACACAACAAAATGTGGTTTTGTACATATTGCAGCTAAGACTTAATTATTCGTCCTTTGAGGGACATCATACTGATCTTGATTTAGTCTATGTTGTCTGTGAATGTCTGATATTAATTGATTCCATCTAAAAAGCACATTAACTAGTATAATTTATTCAGTATCTCCTTAACAAAGAAAATTGTATTTATTGAAAGTAATTCTAAAGAAGCAAAGACTTACACCTCATTAAAGAAGATATCTGCAAAATCTTAGTTCTTTTCTAAGAACGCAGAAGACTGTAGTTTATCATTTAATATCTTATTTTGTAGCAGTGTGGAAATACTGCCTTTTTAATTGCAACCATTATAACACAATAAATGCTGTGAATTTTTGCAAAAGGACTGTATGAACTGTTTCATAACCTACTCTATGATAGAAAGTAGCAAGCAAAATCCATTAAAAATAGGATGAACTGCAGAATTAAATTCTGTGGCAAAAGCTCTTCATTTGAGGGGAAAGTCTATCCCTTTTCATGTAGGCATTAATATTCTAGAATGTGGATATTAATGTTTTAATCACCAAATTGCCCCCTCTTCCAGTCTTTCCTCCATGCAAAACATTCCCCTGTGCTGTGTCACATCTACTAAAACTAGCAGAGTTGACAAAAACTTATGTGAACAACTGCAAACACCACAGACACAACCACTGAAAGTGGATTAATTGCACCTCCTTAAAAACAGAGCGTACAAAAGAAGAACCATGTGCATTCTTCATTTGGTCTCCACTTTGTTTCATAAGTCGCTATTTCCTAAAATTCCCTTTTGTGTATACTTAAAATAGAAAATAGTGAAGTTCTCATTTAAGGATTTGAGAATTAATAAATATACTTTGTGAAAGTGTGTAAGAGATTTCCTGTCTGTGGAACAGACCTCTTAACAACCATTCATCAGTCTTCTATATGCATATATGCTCCAGTGTTTGAATTAATTTATTATCCACAGTTACTAGCAATATGTACTTGAAGCCTGATTAAGTACTAGCCAAAAAGACAATCTTACACTTGCACAGTGATGACTTTATCTGCCTAATGAAGGCAGGGTTGAATCTCAGCATGTATTTTAGCAGTATGGCTACCTCAGCATTTCAAAGTGCTAGTCATGTAATCATCATATATTCAGTCTTGCAGTCCCTAAATTAATATTTTTCAATTTTGAAGGATGTTTCTGTATGTGTATATGTGTGTGTATATATATATGTATGAAATATGTACCGGTATATATAACATGAGTGTTAGTCCATTTAATTGCATGAAATGTTTCACAGAAGCTTTCAAATAAGAATCCCTTTTTTAGCTACCAATTTTCTGAAGGCTTGAGTATTTTTCCCAGGACGCTTGCTGTCTGTCTTTTGAAAGAGCAAGTGTTAAGGGTGGATACCATACTTGAAGGAAGATAGGGCTAGATTGTATCAATGTTACTGTGTATCACATGGTAAATCAAAAATCAGCCACCTACAGCTGTTGCACTTGTTGTACATGCTCATGTGTATATTGTAATATGCAATATAAAAGGATTAAGGATGAGCTGTTCTGAACTTGTTTGGGTTCCTTGTTGAACATTTGTAGAAATGCATTTTGCGTACATGGCAAGAAACTGAAAAAAATGGAAAACGAGAGGAAGAGAATTCTTCAGCTAAATGGTCATTTTGTGAGGTGCCAAATAATAAATTAGAAAACCTATTCCAATTCTCTTGTTTGTGGGTTTGTTTTTTGTGGCCACTGGTTTATGAAAGTGTTGATGTGAGATTTAAAGGGGGCGTTGTGCTTGCAGGGCTTCTACATGGAAATAGAGATAGTATTTGCAAGCTGATGAAATACATTCCTGTGAACGGCCTAAGTGATGCAACCTGTCAAGGTAATGAATGAAGTATTGTACTTTGGCAGGAATATTACAATGACTACTGTATGCAGAGATGATGTTTCCTAAATTGAAAAACAGGTTTATTAATGGTGTTCTTATAAAGACAGGACTAATCTAGGATTCTGCTACCGTATTTAATTAACAAGTCAAGCATTAACGATCCATGCAGTTCAGCTTGCAAAGTGAGTGATGATCAATTTTTTTGCTGCGCTATGTTCACAGCTATGAAAAGGTGGTTGCAAACCTCAGAAAGCTAATTCAGAAACATAGATCAATATTTCATTCTGTCTTTTGCTGGTATTAATTTAGTAGAAAGAAGTGTTCACATATTCCTAACCTTGCTTATGATTTAAGCTTCCTGCTTATTTATTTCTTTGAAAATATTATTCTTTGCCAAAAAGACAGTTTAATCTGATAATCTTGTATCAGGGGGAATTTCTTGGGAGTAAACAGGCTACTCAAAATACAATGTGTTGCCTCTCAAGTCTTGAAATCTGCGATTCATAAATTACACAGGATGAACCAGGGGATAGATCACACGTTTTCTTGAGGGGAAGGGCATCTGTAGAGCTGGGAGCTCAGCTCTGTCCCCCCCAGTTTAGGTGACTGGAAGCTGTCCCCACAAATGTACATGTGAAGGCAGACAGCAGAAGTACTGGACTGTGACAATCACAACAGCTGACGCAAGTGGCTGGAGCACGGTATGTGACCCATGTGGTATTGTCTTGAAATGTGTAGTACCGCAGCAGCCAGCACAGATGGTAGGAGCACAGAAGGGAAACCCGATGGGAAGTTTAACTGATTTATCCGGAATTGCCTTCTCTCCTTTTGTTGTGTCATTAGTGGTATACTGAGGAAAAGGGACAATAAAGAGACACTTTGGGAGGATATGATGGTTCAGCAGTGAAAAATGTTAATTAAGGGGTGAAAAAAAGCTTTTGGGAGTGGAGTGTTCGCATATCAATATATTGCCTTTTTAATGGGAAGGGTTCCCTAATGTTAATGGGCCTGGTCGGGATTTAATGCAAAAGGTGCTGTCCTTCAGCTCTAATCAGGCAGGAAGCAGGAAGGGAAATGAGAAGAAAATGGTGCAGTTCTTCTGTATTTAAAGTAAACATTAGTAGACTTTATGAGCTGTGAGTGTAGTGGACAAAAGAAGAACGTATGAAGTGATATAAAATAGATCCCAAGAGATCAATTTAATGTTTAAAGCCTAGGCAAAAAAAGCCCTTTAAACTTGCATAGATTGCAAAATTTCCAGTCAAATAGCACAAAATAAAAACAGGGAGAGATGTCTGGAGGACTGTGTGAAGAAGCCCTGTTTGTGCTGGACCTGTTGTACAAGGCTGGTGCCTGGCCAGCTTTAGTCAAAGCAGACTAAAAGCTCTGACATTTGACCAGAGTTCATTGTTGGATGTAGCTGAGATTATCCAAACTACTTTATCACTAGGTAGCTGATCCGATGAGCTGCTCTAGGATCCTAAATATTGTAGCCTCTAAAAGATCATCTTTTCCTCTAGCTTGGTTATCCATAATGGTAGCTTATTGTGGTAGACAGAGTTTCTTGTGCAAGTAAGATAAGAGAGACTTAAACCCATTCAGTTAGCTGGCACTTTCTTCTTCTGTTCTACTGCGTCTCAGTCTGCACTGTCTGTCTTTCCCTGCAAAGCTAACCTTATATACAACATTGCTATCCCACTTTGCTAGACGATATACGCAAGGACAAATGTATGATGGTGCAACAGAGATGAGTTACTGCATGTCCTGAACTTACATATCTTATTTCAGTCTCCTTGCTAATTTGTGATGGCATATGATTACAAATTATTTAAAGGGATTTTCCATAATGGTGGCTGTTTCCCTTCAGTATGCATTAAATTATTCTGGAGATCAAACACTGTTCTTATTTTGTTCCCTCGTATATTAGTAGGAATTTTCTTTTTTATTTTAAGTGCCGCATCATCATGTGGTTATGCCTATAGCTAAGAGCAAAGCCATACAGTTTACTTGGGGAAAGGATCTGTAGCTGCCTTGCTTCTTTCCCTTTTCCATTTGACACCATTTTAAAGCACTCACACCCTTCAGGCTCTATTCCCTTGGTGCACAGGGAAGTGTGTGTGCAAATATCTGTGAGTGGAGATGAGACTGTACCCTGGAGTAGATGTTTGAGCCACGTACATCCTTATGCTGCACAGAGGTGTCTAATACTGCAGAACTCAGCTGATGGAGCAAGCAGGCTGTGAGTTGTTTATTTTAGGAGATAATGGGCTATAGCAGCTAAAGGGAAAAATACTTGCTATGTGGTGCATTCAGATGTAATCTTCTATTTATTGTCATTCTGAGCATTGAATAGTTCAGCTAAACATATGGAATTTGCAATGAAATGCTACCCAAAATAGTCTATAAATATTTTATGGTGCCTAGATTGGTAAGGGGTAAGAAATCTTTAAAGCACAACATGCTGCCTTGTCTGTGCCTCCTGGCCAGCTGTCAGACAAATAGAAGTGGGTGCAGCCACATGTATTCTGATGGCTGTGAAATGCTCGGATGCAGATTCAGTCCAAAATAAAGCTGTCCCAGAGTAAGGTGCCACATACAGTAACATAATGTATGTGTATTAGGCTTCAGTCAAAGTACAGGAGCAATTTGTGCTGGAAAATGTTTTGACTAATAGTTTTAAAAGTCATTTTGCACAAGTTAAATATGTACTAATTGACCATCACTGACACTAGCGCTAAAATACCAATCCATTTCTTAGGTTAGACCTGCCTTGTGAAAGGCGATGTTCTGTTGGCTGACTGGTTGCTTCCTTCCAGGACTGAGTACCAGTGGCTGGGGAGAAGTGCCAGGGAGCTGAGTCCTAACTTTCCTTTCCTGGTCTCTCAAATGTGGAATAACAGAGAAATAGGGCTGGAAAACCCAGAGAACTTCTATAGCTTATTTCCTTGCTCCAAGGAAAAAAATAATCTCTTCCTATTTTTTCTCGGCCAATATTTGTCTAATTCTGTAGAGGCTGTGAACGTCAAAAGCAGGACTTCTAGGAGCAGAAGCTCACTGAACCAAACTGCAAATGTGGGTGGATATGACTGTATGTGGTCCTTTGGAAAATGGTCCAAGAGAAACCAATGGGGCTGCTAAGAGATTCCTGAGGGGAGCTCAGTGTGCTGGTTTTGGCTGGGGTAGGGTTAATTTTCTTCACAGTAGCTGGTAGGGCTATGTTTTGGATTTGTGCTGAAAACAGCGTTGATAACACAGGGATGTTTTCGTTACTGCTGAGCAGTGCTTGCACAGCTTCAAGGCCTTTTCTGCTTCTCATCCCTCCCCACCAGGGAGGAGGCTGGGGGGGGTGCACAGGTAGCTGGGAGGGGACGCAGCCAGGACAGCTGACCCCAACTGACCAAAGGGATATTCCAGACCATATGATGTCATGCTCGGCAATAAAACTAGGGGGAAGGTTGGCGGGGCTGCTGCTGCTTGGGGACTGGCTGGGCATCTGTTGGTTGGTGGTGAGCAATCATTTTCATTTGCATCACTTGTCTGTCTGGGGTTTTATTTCTCTCTCTTTTATTTGCCTTTTCATTACATTATTGTTATTACTATTTTATTTTATTTCAATTATTAAACTGTTCTTAACTCACAGGTTTTCTCATTTTTACCCTTCCAATTCTCTTCCGCCCATCCTGCTGTGGGGGGCAGTCAGTGAGCAGCTGTGTGGTGCTTAGTTGCTGGGTGGGGTTAAACCACTACACTCAGGGACTGAACTTTGATCCTTGCCATGCTCCCCGTCAACGTGATTAGGGGCTACCTGAGATGCAGATCCAGCTGCAAGGATTTGTGCTGGGGAAAGCTTTAACCAGGCATTGATGTGTTTTTAAAGTCTTTCTATGATGAAAGCTTCACCTACTTACGTTAGTGATCTTCTGATAGTAACCTGAACCTTTTTGCTTGTAGTTTAAGAAAAAAAAAATATAGTAGACTTAGTTGTCTTGTTGGATAATAGATAGGCCAGCCAGCTGGTGTGAAAAAGGCTACAAAGGATGTAGATCTGAAGCTGTTAACTTGTTAACACTGGGTAATAGCAGCAAGAAGTATCTAAGGTTAGCAGCAGGGCTAGTGCAGAAATGCGATAGATAGTGCTGTGGATTAGTTTTCAAACTGATGCTCTGACTCAATGTTAGCATTTGTTGTGTAGGATGTTGCTGTGTCAAGTTGTTCAGCTGTCACCAGCAATAGGCTTAGAGTTAGCATTGACAGCAGTTGCCAGCAGCTGGGTGTCAGACTATGTGACTGTCTCCACCCCTAGGTAAAACTCTCCCACAGGATAAGAGGTCCTATCCCTCTCCTGCTGCTTACTTTCACCCCCAGCCTCCCTCGTGTAGGGAGGCTGAGCCCATACAGCTGCCTTGCTTTGCCTTGCCTTGCCTGTGACCCCATGCCAGAAGCATGAGTTCTGCCTTGGCTGGGTTCATGCACCAGGTTTTACATGTCAGATAAACTTGGGGAATCTGAACCTACAAGTTTTGGGAATCCACTGCAAAATCAGCACATTGGGTCATCATCAGAAGTTCTGGAGAGGAGTCTTTCTGCTGCTTAGTTAAGCATCTCCGTGTATTCAGAGTGAAGAGTTACTGCAGGTGCGTGCTGGTTTTGAGTAAATTCATTTCCTGCTGGTTCTGTGAATGCTACATCTTAGAATATGAAGGATTGTATTAATTTGGGAATTTCTTCTGCTTTTCCAATCTCTTATGGTAGACAGTATTTGACTATGGAATCCTGTGCCATTTGCGTTTTTTTAATTTGTGCTCTCTTGGATGACCAGGAATTTTCTTAGTTATTGTTTGAATATATAATCCTTTTTGTTGTTCCAGAATATGTTCACATAACTGAACTTGCACATATTAGTACTAAAGCAGGTGCCACTAATATTGTGGTTATATTTGTCTTCTTGTTTTCCAAGATGCTTGATTTTAACGCTCAGAAATTTGCCTCCTGGACTTTTAATGTGCTGCTCTTACCTTAAAGTTTTGGATGAGGAGGAAAAGTGGGGAAATGAACTTCAAGTAGGTCTTCCATAAGGAAATTTTGAAAAGCAGAAGGACAAAAAGACCTCTTGCATGTTTTTTGGTCACCCCAGTGATGCACAAAGGTGTACAAAGACAGAAATGGGGGCAAGAGTAGGCAGGACAAACCCTCACAAGAATTATAATATATAGTCCTATTTCAGTAAACTGTAGTGTCTTTATTATAAAGCTTTGTCTCATAGGGCTCTAAATCCTATAGGGTGGTGAACTGCTGTTAGTGCTAGGTAACCTTTTTTAGGAAATGATGATGATCTTCAGCACCTCTCAGCATTGTTCCTCACAACACCTTTTATATGGTGTGGAGACAGCAAGGTAGGACAGCTCGTATTTCATGACATAATGCCTCTCTAATCTTTCTACTACTGTATTTACAACATGGAAAACCCACCCCACCCTGACCCCCAAAATGACCAACTCACCCATTCTTCTTTGCTTAATGACTGGTCTAGGTTTACACTTGAGCTCTGCTTTTAAGTATCTGACTGATCTCTTGCAGAATCTTGACCTGATTGTATTCTACTGTTTTAGAATAACTCTTTCTTCCATCATCCTCACATCTCAAAACACCACGCTTTTGGCCAGCTTCCTTTCTTAATGCATTGTAATGATGCTTTTGTTGCCAGAAACAGAGCAGCATTGCATTCTCATCTAACTGAATTAAAGCACATCTTTCACTGAAGGTGTTACTGTGCTTTCAGAGTTACTTAGAGCCTTGTGCCAGGTCTAAGTTCATATGGTCTTAGCCTGAGGAAATCCTATAAAGTCAAGGTTAAACCTCCTACTGATTTCAGCACTACCAGGATAAACTGATGTGCTGAAGAGTAATGAATGAAAATGCACAAACATATCCACAGTGTTTCTCTTTGATCAGCCTAATAATCTACTAATGAATGTTTTGCAGGCATGTCTTATTCCAAAAGGTCATATATCATAGTTAATTTATGCTCAAGGGGATAAATGATTATCAGAAAACTCACCATTGTCTGTGTTTTTCTTGAAAGCAGTTTTGTTCCACTCTTGTAAGTATTTTCAATTAAGTAAGTCTGCCTTTGTGCAGATTAAAAATTCTGATAATCCTAGATGAACTTGGAATTGGCCTTTTCTCCAACTACTATGCAGCATTTACAGTAACGTCATATTGGTGTGAGTTCTACAACAGCTTCTTGACAAATATATTTGTCTTTTCCATGCCAAATCTATTAACAGTACTTGTCTGTGCTTCTATTTTTTTTATTACCAAGAAAAATGTGTTTACACATAATCACAAGTTTTTCTCTATGTTAACATCGTTTGTTCAAGACACCCTTGTTATCAAAGTGCCTTGAACTTGGTTCATGCATCCAGAAAGGATAGATGAATGGAGATTAGGAAGGCTTACAGAGCAAGTATCCTACCTGGACTGGTAATGACTTGTTTCCTAGCTTAATTCTGGCCAGTTGGCACCTGGGAAATAGAAAGATCTACAAGCAGCACTATTATCCCTCTCTTGAGGGCACTGTTCCCTTTTGTGTTCTGGATTTCTTCTGTGTGCTTTCTTCTTCTTCAAAGGAAGCAAGCAGTCCTTGCTATTGACGTATGTGTGCACAGGTCTTCCACCACTTGTTCCTTGAAGTCGAGAACCTGGCAGAGCACTTTGTTTATCCTGCTTCCAGTAAATGGGTCCCTCATGTTCTTCTTTGTCTTTTCAGCCTTTTTTAGTAATCTTGAATGGCTGTTTCAGGTCCCTTAGTATGAAGTATCAACATGTGGCTGTAGTACACTAAAGCATTGTGGACATTGCTAACAAGAGTCTCCCTGTGGTGCCTGCCTGTGGGGTCTCTCTCCTTGACTGCCTGTGGAGTCTTGTGCTGTAATACGTAGGGCAAGATTGAGCAAACTTCAGAGGTTTTTGTGTGGCCTGAGGATTTCCAGGCTCTTGCCTGGCCAGGCTGTCTTTCCAGGTACTGGATGCTTTGGCAAGAGAAAGGTTCAGCTGCATGGTGCATAAAGAAAAGGTGCAGACACTGGGATCAAAACCTCCACTTCAGGTAAGTTAATGAAAACCAGGAAGCATGACCAGGGAAGATAAGGAGTACTAACAATGTATGAAGAGACTAGCAGAAAAGCTTGGGAACCAGCAGTAGAAGGTTCAATAAGAGTCTAATGTCACTAATGCGACAAGTCTCTCCTGCGTTAGCATGAACTTATACGCTGCATAACTAAAGCAAATTTGATTTGTCAGGGTAAGGTTATGGCAGCCTAGTGATTTGTGCTACATAGTCATTATGCTGTTGATCCACAGTGTTTGGACTGTGAAACCAGGAGCTGCTTTGCTGTAGTCTTTGGACATCTGAGTTCAACTTTGACTGTATCCCAGGGCATCTGTCGACATTGTCGGTAAGCTCTTGATTTTTCCTTTTCTCTTTTGAATCAGTGAAGTTACTGTCTTGAGGAAGGTAGGACCTTCTTGAGGAAGGTAGAAACCCATATATAGGTAGAATGGGGGCAAGGGAAACCCAGAAGACATTTATGGAGCTGTTTCTTCAATTCGTTCCACCTGCAATAGAATCATATGCTTAGGCTACCCTGCTCTTTAACAACTTAAAAGAAGGTGATTCTTCAGCACAGCCTGTTACAAGATTCCTTGAAAGAACAGGGCAGTTTATTCATGCAAAATAAAATTTTTACTAATGAGATCTAGATAGTGATGAGCTGTGTGAATTGCCTTGGTAACCTACTGCCTCAAAAGTTTTATGCATAGCTTTAAGAATTAGGAGGGAAAAAATAAAAAGAAATGGAAAAATAATCAGTATGCAGAGAAATGTCCTTGTTGTCAAAGGGACAGAACTTGCAGGGAACTTTTTGTCTTATCAAGTTCCAGGAGAAATTTTTTTTTTTTTCATTAAAGTGGACAATAAAAACTATGGAGATGCTGGATACAGCTCACGTGAAATGAGGTGCTTTTTTTCTTTCAGACAAAGCCAAAATCTGTCCCTAATGAGAACAAAAATGCAGCAAAAATGTGATTTCTTTTGGTTACCATATAAAGGCCAGATCAAGAATCAAGGTCTAGTATTTCTTTTCTGTAGATGAGGTGCAGAAGGGCGTATCACTAGCTCTACTATATTTCCTTTCTCTTACGAGGAGCCCTGTGTGTTTAAAGCACAAGAATCACTGGTTTGCCAGTGACAAAAAATGCTATTTTTTGTAGAACATTAAATCACTTTGTGATGACCAGCTGTGTGCTCTTGATTAAGCAGCATTTCAGGGGCACTTTCCGTGGGAGACCTTGTGTACATGGTTTTCCAAAAATCTTGTCTTTTCATGCGTGATGAGTTGTTATGAAGACAGATAGAAACACAAGGCTTTTGTGGAGCTTTCTCTGTCTTCTAGAGAAGCGTAGCAATTAAAAAAGTTAGGAGGCTGACTTCAAAATAGGTGTTTCTCCACTTCCTTTCCTGTAAATAATTATGTATTAAGGATCTGCTTTTGTGTTAGGTTGTGGAGTGTAGCCTTAAAAACTTTTTAAAAAGGTTTATTCCTGTCATAAGATTGGAATATAAAGAGTTGGCTGGAGCTAACAGCAGGCTAGGGTTTCTGAATAAATGAAACTATACACAAGAATGAAAGAATTTAATTAAATCCAAGTTTGTGCTTTAAATTAAAGCTGTGCAATTGTGGTTGTGTGAATTTTGTTTCTTTTCTCAGTGTTAGAAGATAAGGAAACAATGGAAAAAATAAAACTCTTAACTTAAATTGAAGATAGAGATAAGACAATAGAGGAAAATGTCTTCCTTAATTTAATGGAAATAAGATAGACCAGTTGACAACCACATCTCAGTGACTGCACAAGTCTCAACCAATTCACTGTGTTGTGAATTTGATACTGTTTAATGTTTCTGTGCAGCACCTGACATTCCAGTAAAAATAGTCTGATTCTTTTGCTGCTCTTCAGGAAGGACTTGAATCAATCTACCTAATCAATTTTAGGTATTTATGGGTATCAGTTAAGGAAGGCTGGTATCAGTCAGATGCTAAAAGCTGTATGAGTGCAAGGAATCAGACTTGGTAAGTCTTCCTGATTCTAGTGTCAGGGGCTTTCTGCTGTGTAGAAAACGAAAAAACCTGCATATGTTAAATAAAGAACTACATAGGATTTAAGTTGCTCATGTGTGTTGCAATGCAGTCACAAGTTACTGCTTGACCCTAGTGTCAAAAAACCCCATTGTCAAAATCAGACTAATGAAAACAGTGCATACATGAAAGCGCTCTATTGCTTTTGTTCTTTTTTTCTGTTAGAAAAGAATTTATACTGTACAATAGTAGAGGCCAATTATAATGATCTCTTATTTATTGACATCTTGCTCAAAGAGCTATCAAACAGAATTGGTATAACTTCTCATATTTTACAATGCCTCTCTTTTTATTTACGGATCTGTAGCTTCACTTCTTCAGAGAGGGTAATAACTTTTGAGTCAGGAATTAATCTGATATAATTTGATTGCTCGGGACTCTTATCAGTCCCTCCAATTGCTCAGCTGCTACTGCATTTATAATAATTGCTTCCTAGCCCATGTCTGTTGTTCATCTCATGGTTTTTCTGCCTGGCTTTGGTTGGCCTGTCTTTCTGCTGTCTGCCACTACAAGGGCTAAATAGGCCGATTAAGAGATACGAATAACAATTTGCTGATCTCCCCAAAGCAACTGCAAAGAATATCTGTTTTCCGTGCTGGTATAGCTATTTCCAAACAATGAGTATGTACTAGTAGAGTATTCTTTATGGGCTAAATTTGTTTGTGGAGTAAAACTGAATTCTACTCTTGCCCATATTGGGTAGGTACTCCACAAGTAAATGTATTTTTTTATAGCCATGTTCAGAGCAGGTTTGTTACTTGAAATCAGAGGAAGTGTGAGATGTGGTGATTTTTGTAAATTGATTTGAGTAATACTTTTAGCATAATTTCATCTGTAGGTATTGATTAAGTCATGGGTGGGTTAAAGAGATGCTGGGCATACTTAGCATGTCATGAGGGGCAATCAAAATCCTGCAGCTTTAGCATGATGAATCAAATCTTATTAACTTTGCCATAATAAAGCTGGATGAGTTCATATCAATGTATTGGAATCAAGGTAACAACTTTGCTACACCAAAGCACAAATAAAAATATATATATGATAAATGATACTACTAAATAGAGCCATTGACAGAAACACAAGGAATAAAGCTGTAGGGAAAACCAGTAACAATACAAACCAGAGATCCTATTACATTGTGTTTTATTGTCTTGTTGAATGCCATGTATTAAGAGTCCTGAAGAAAATTGGTCTTGGTTGTGACGGCTCTTGGTTTTCATAGACGTTTTCATAATTGTAACAGCAACTGATAACTCTTCTGTGTTTAGTCAGCACTAAAAGCCAAATATACTCATCTAATGATTCCTTAGGTGTATCTTCTCAGACTCATTTTACATTAATTTGGCATATAAACAAACTTTACAGTGTTTATTTTAGGAAAAAGTATTCTTTCAAGGCCTATTTAACGTTGTAAATTGCCAAACATAAATGTGAAACGTTACTCCCTTTTCTTTACGTGTTTTGTAAATAGCACTATTCTACTGTCAGAATGCACAGGTAAGGGAATAAAGACATGAAAGTAAAGTTTTGAAGGACCTGATCTGGCAAGGAAGGATGAGCATGACTTTACATAGTAATTTTTAAAACTAATATGATTGTAATTTGAAATACGAAAGTAAGCACTGTGCACTCAGATTCAAAGTTGTTAACCTGCTCATACGAATGAAGTTATACAGCTACATAATTATTTTGACTGTCCCCCCCAACCTGTTCTTTTTGATGATGATGGTGTAACTGGCTAAATGTGTGTAATGTAGTCATTAAAACTAACAATGTGATGGCTATAGGACCTTCCTAAACTGAAGAAGCTAAAGGTGCTAAAACCCTTGTAAGTGTTAGCACTTTGCTGAATTGAGCCTTTTAAAAATGTTCTCATTAGAAGTCTGTGTAAGGCTTTACCTAGTCCTTGTGATGCAACAGAAATCAGAATGCATCTTCTGTAATTACATCTTTCTTCCCTCTGATTTATGTTTGCCCTAACAAACTATTAAAAAAAAAAAGTTATTAGATGTTAAAAAAGACCACATTATGCAGTGATGGTAATCTCTGATGATATCATAAATACCTGTTAGCCATAAAAGACAGTCCATTGTATACCTGTGTTGGTTTGTCTTGATGAAGAGAGAAGGGTGCAATCAATCAAAAATAATGTCATAGCAATACATGTCAAGCCTAAAATAGCAACTCTAATAAAGATCTCTAAATACAAATAAAGATATCACCAATTGTTTTATTGGGTAGGGACTGATTTTCAGTCCCTTCATTTTCTGCTTGCACAGCTTGCCTGATGTGACCTGATGATTGCTTATGTTGGCATCAATTTATTTGCTGACAACCCATTTTGTCAGTTTGAATCACCCATTTTATCAAGCTAATCTTCTGCTGTTGCAATACTGTCTGCTGATTTAAAAAAAAAAGTCTGCTCAAAATACGAATGCTTTTCATCCAGGGTCTTTTCTAAGTCTCAAGGTATATTTGCTGGTTTTTACAGACTAAACCCCTGAGAGTCTCTGCAAGTCAAAATTCCATTTGTACAGAGCTGCATCTCTGCTGGGAGAATATAAAGGTACCTATGGGTGCATCTTAAAGGAATTATATATAGGGATTGAAATCTTTATGTAAAATCAGAGCTGTCATTCCTCTCATTTGGTCTAAATTAACAAATAACTGAAATTGAAGCAAAAGTCATGTTGTATGACCTTTTATTTTAATTCAGAACAGTCTGACTGGCAGCCCACATGGCAGCTATGACTGGATATAAAATGCTTTTTGAGATATGGCCTTGCTCAGAAGATGGAGGTAAAGAAAAATGATTCCTGGCACTGCATGAAGCCCAAAGATGTCAGACCATCCTAGTGTGACTGTGTAGGCCTTGACACTAAGGTCTGTGAAGTACCCATTGTATCTGTGGGTTTCTGGCCCTGGGAAATCCAAGTCTGGAGAGGAGCCCATGGTAGTTCCCCAAAGATGACATCTGACCCTTAGCAAAAGCAAGGCTCTGCTGTTGCAATTTAGTGGCTGCGTGTGTTGCCTCTGTGACTTGAATTAAGTATTATAGTCTGATAAGTAACTGAAATGTTGCTTTTATTCTAGCAGTTGCATTGGGTTTGCACAGCAAGGCTTTGGTAGCAGGGGAGCTACAGGGGTGGCTTCTGTGAGAAGCTGCTAGAAGCTTCCCCTGTGTCTGACAGAGCCAATGCCAGCTGGCTCCAAGTCAAACGTGCTGCTGACTAAGGCTGAGCCCATCAGCGACGGTGGTAGCGCCTCTGGGATAACATATTTAAGAAGGGGAAAAAATCTGTGCAACAGCAACTGCAGCCAGAGAGAGGAGTAAGAATATGGGAGAGAAACAGCCCTGCAGACCCCCAGGTCAGTGAAGAAGGAGGGGAAGGAGGTGCTCCAGGCACCGGAGCAGAGATTCCCCTGCAGCCTGTGGTGAAGAGCATGGTGAGGCAGGCTGTCCCCCTGCAGCCCATGGAGGTCCACGGTGGAGCAGATATCCACCTGCAGCCTGTGGAGGACCCCGTGCCGGAGCAGGTGGATGATGGAAGGAGGCTGTGGCCCCATGGGAAGCCTGCACTGGAGCAGGCTCCTGGCAGGACCTGTGGCCCCGTGGAGAGAAGAGACCATGCTGGAGCAGGGTTTCTGTCAGGACTTGTGACCCCATGGGGGACCCATGCTGGAGCAGTCTGTGTCTGAAGGACTGCAGCCTGTGGAAGGGACTCACGCTGGAGCAGTTCGTGAAGAACTACAGCCTATGGGAAGGACCCATGTTGGAGAAGTTTGTGAAGGACTGTCTCCCGTGGGAGGGACCCCATGCTGGAGCAGGGGAAGAGGGGGAGAAGGAAGGAGCAGCAGAGACAACATGTGATGAACTGACCCCAACCCCCATTCCCCATCCCCCTGTGCCTCTGGGTTGAAAAAATTGGGAGTGGAGTTCAGCCCCGGAAGAAGGGAGGGTTGGGGGGAAGGTGTTTCAAGATTTGGTTGTATTTCTCATTATTCTACTCTGATTTGATTGGCAATAAATTAAACTAATTTCCATGAGTTGAGTCTGTTTTGCTCATGACGGTAATTGCATGTGCAAACTGTAGTACTACTGTACAATTCCTTGTTTTCCAAAATGTGTCCATGGGACGCATGCGTATGGGAATGACGCTGAGTATATTCACATGTTCATGTCCCATTTTTGGCCATGAGTTCATAGCCTGTGTATGCACAGATAGCTCCCATCTGGCCCCTACTTGAAGTCCTTCAGATGAGAGCAGATAACTGTGTTGGGATCTGAAGATTCAAGTTCTTTACTGTGAGGGTGAAGGGGATGGCAGACAGCAGATGAGTTGCTAATGTTTAATTTTGCTTAGATGCCTTTGCAGTGTACCAACTGTAAGAGTTCCAGCCAAGGTCACTATAAATTGAGTGTGTACTCAGATGAAATAACCTCTCACATTAAGCAGAATGTATTTTTTTCTTTTAACTCCTTTTTAGAGCTCCTTATTTGTGAAAGAGAAAACTAAATATTTAAGAGAATTAATATTGCAAATTGCCTAGAAGCATAGAGCTGTCACAAATTTTGCTAGAAGAAGAGAGCAATCACCTAGCTATTTGCACTACTGTAAGAGTTGTCCATAAGCAAAAAGGCGTGATTTCCTGGTAGTGTGTGCAGATGACATGAATTCATTGTTTTCTTCTTTAGTAACCCCCATCTCCCCTATTTCCCCAGCCCCCCAAAAAAGCTGGCCTCTTGGTGCTCTCAGTGGAAACAACTGTTGTAGTATCATTACTGAGTGTAGAGTACTTATATCTCCTGGAATTTGGGATAGCTTTTTTTGGTTGAGAACAAATCAAAGCCAAGTTACAGGAATGGTAATAGAAACCCCTTTGCCTGTTCTGCACAATTAATGCTGCTGTTGCTGTGCTGGAGCACAATGGCATTCACCTTATAGCAGTTTCATAACTCCTGTGTTTGCTTGTTGGAGAGCATAGTCAGGAACTGAAACAGCTTTTAATCGAAAATACTTTTCTCCTTCTCCCCTCTGCTCCACATCTTTTCCTTGATATAATCTGAAGAAATCCCAGACCAAAATGCTGGTTTCAGCAATGCTGGGACAGAAATTAAAGCCCTTGGTTGCTAGTCCGTGCAGAGATGTTTTTGTAGTACATCTCAGATCACAAACCTTAATGTGTTATAGCAGCATGGCAGTAACTTGAATTTCAACTGTGAAGCACATACGATCTCACAGGTGTGTTTTACACTTAGCCTGAGGCAAACAACAGCATTTAGCCTTGAGCTTAAGAACAGTGTGGTCTGAAACAGTGGTGGTGTTATTAGGTAGGTAGAAGGAGGTGTCCTGGTACGTTACTGCATTCAGAGGTGCATTCAGTCCTAAGGTATTGCTGGTCTCCATTCTGCTTTTCTGTGTTACGTGTGGTCAGATCCTCTGTGTTTTATGGGACTTGTCCAAGAGGGTCTGAGGGCAAATGAACTGCTTTTCTTGAAACCCATTCAGGTCAAGCCATGGTGCAACCTGGTTCAAACATAAGGATGTTTCCACTGAGTAAGCGCAGTTGTGAAACCGTTGCCAACTTGTGAAGATAAAGACTCAGTCAATGAGACAGTTTCAGCTCCCACTCATACTATTGCCCTGGATGATTGCCTAGTCTCCTTGCAATGATCCAAAACTGTGTTTGGGGATGCCCTGATTTGCATAGTATTGATGTGATAGACTTTGTAGCTTTAAAGCCTCTACTGCTTGCTGCAGCAGAGATGCTGCTTTTGTTCTGACAGGTTGTTTTGTTTTGGGTTTCGTTTTATACAAATGGAGGAGGCATACTGCCTCCAGTTAGTAATTCAGAGCGTGCTGCGAGGCTCCACTGTTTGTGGGGGGTTGTGGAAGCAGAAGCTGCTGGACCATCCCTCCCTGCCATCCAATGGGCTCAGCCGTCGCTGCATCCCTTCTGGGGACAAAGCACTGTCCCTCTCCCTTACCAGCCAGTTTGCTGGTGGGTTCCTGGGGAGGCATGGTGGGGGCCACATGCTCCGATGGGAAAGCCTCTTAAATTGAGCGTGTGTGAGCTCCTGTGCTAGCACATTCTGATCTTTGATTTGCATATGTTTGCTTGCATGGGGCAAAAATGCAAGAACACTGGAGAAGCCCTGAATTTTTGGGGTGGGAGTAGTTCTGTTTGTTTTTCTGGTTCCAAATGCATTAGTTGGAATTTATAGTCAAAATAGATCCTGGTTTTAAATTTGAGGTAGTAGCTAATTTTTATAATTAAGCAAAGACCACTACAAATTAAATACTGTGAAGGTCATGATGAAAGACTGTTAAATATGGAGTTAAAAATGGTGATGTTAAACCGGTAGCTTAATAGTAGGAAGCAGAGATCAATATACATGAAAATATTTTGCTATATGTGTACCAGGCAGCTAGTCACCATATACTGGGAGGTAAGCAGCATTGCTTGGCTAACATGTTACCATGTTGCAGAGTTGCCATGGCAATATCAAACCAATGAATAAACCACATCACTGAGACAGGGAGGTGAGTAAGTGTGAAATTGATTCAGTGGAAGACAGGAGTATGTGGGAGCCAAATTGGTCAAGATAAAATTTCTGGTAGGAAATTTCTATTTCTTTTCATACTTTCAATATTTTATTATAATGAGTTTTTAAAAAATTGAAATCTTATAGGTATTATTTTCCACCATAAACTCTTATGTATTTTTCATCTGATGCTGTGTGTGTGTTTCAACATATATAAGGCATTTAAGAAATTTATCCATGCATAATGAATATAGCTAAACATAAAAAAGTACACAATTTTTTTTAAAGAAATAAAAATGATTGGTAATCATATGAAATCTAGGTAAGATAAATTGAGTGTAAGTTCTGTTATCAGCTGGAAGCTAATATTGTAGAAGTTGTATTTGAAAGCATGTTTTCAAATACATCAAGCTTAAACTTGTTCTTTATTTCTAAATATGCAGTATAGTGATAAAAACCACAGAAATGTCCTAGAAACAGTATGCATTTTGGATAGCACATTGATATAACAAAAGACAGATATCTGTGCTTATAAATGAATTGCACAAATATCGACCATGCTTCATTGCCCTATTTTGTGATTTATGTGACCAGTATTTGGAGTGTCTTAGGGAGAAAATCTTCTTTCTTTTTTTCCAATTATTTTAAAAAATTCTGTGAAAAGAACAATTATACTAAAATGTGCTATCAGCAGTATATTTCTGTTACCTAGGGAAAATAAAATACATATCAGGTGTGTTTTTAATCAGGATTTCTGTTTTACTAATTCATCTCAGTTCAGTTGGACGATCAAATAATGATAAAGGTTTTAGTCCTGGGAAAGGTCCTGTTGCAGAGGACTAGAAATTTATTTTGTTGTATGTGAATTATAAATGTTACAAATTTATATTTGTTTGTGTTAGACACAAAGAAATCTATTTTTAGAACATTTTTTAGGCTGTTAGTTTTGGGCAGGAAGGGTGCTTCTGTGAGGTTCAGTGCTTGTAGTTCATATGCAATTAATTTGATCTAAACTTGCTGTTTATTTATAGCTTAAAAAAAAAAATCTGATGTCTTATGTGTGCTTTTCTGTTTCATTTCCATCTCCCTCCATGAGTGTATTTTTATGTCAAGGCCCGTTTTATTTTATTTGTTCATGAAGAAAAATATGTATGACAACAATGTTAAATTAAACAGCATTAAGTTAAATTTTATTTTTTAAGATGCCAGAATGATCTTATCAAGTACAGTCAATAAAATGAAGAGTGTAGTTTGTCTAAAGTACTACTGTGTCACATAAAAGCCACTGTGCTACTGCTTTGGTATCTTTAGTTCAAAGCAGAACTGAATAACATAATTTATTTACAGAACAGAAACCAATATTTGTTTGTTTACCCTTTTGGCTTAGATTTTAGAGAACAACATTTTCCAACTTATTGGCAAAGAAGTTGCTGACTGATGCTTTTTACATTGGGATGGAACGATAAGGTGAAGACAAACACAGGGCCAGTGTTGGCTGAACACTGAAGCTTTTTGTGATTTCGAGTTTTAAAGATAGGAATAAAGCTCTTCTGTGACACAGTAACATCTTGAAGTCCTTCAGTTACACATTCTCCTGCATATTTCTCTGCAGGTGTTAAGCTCTGACTAAATAATGTTCCTAAACTCAGTTGATGAGATGGCGAGCAGCTGCATCTCAAGAGATTGTTCATTTGTGTTGTTTTCAGATGTGAACAGAATCCCCAAATTGAGCAAACCTGGATAGATCAAGGTTAAACAGATGCAAAAAGAAGTAATATAGGCCAGGAGCTAGTTTGTGTTGTACATCATGTACATGTGAAGTGTCTTTCATTTGTCACTGACCATTTTAGCCATACACAGTGTACGAGACCTGCTGTGCACCGTTACCCAGCATGGACTTTGCAAAGTTGTCACTGTCAAAGCTTCTTCCCTCTGTGTGGCCCAGCCCACCGGTGCACTCTTCTCGAGCTATGCCGATCGCAAGGCTGGCCTGGATGAGATCAAGCATGCGACTGAAATAGTGGAAATATTATCTTTGAGGGAAGGTGCTTTCAGAAGAGGTTCGGTTTTCCACCTACTCTTTTGACTTTCTCACTTTTGGTGCATATGGTGCTGAATGTGCAGAAGATTTGTTGCTGGTTTGAAAGCAAAGGAACGTCTGTTCCAAGGGGTGTCTGTTTGAAAGCCTGCTTATTAGCAGAGCTTGGTAAGTAGCCCAGTCTGTGTACAGCCGCTGTGCTGCTGCAGACAGTGGTTCACTTCCAAAATCCTCAAGCAGTTTTTAAAGCCCAAGTTCTTAATAAGACAAACCTGGCTAAGAAGCAAGCCTTTGGGGCAGGGAAGGAAGAAGTATCTCTTCAGGAGGCCAGAAGCACACCCCAGATAAAGTGGGTTTCTTTTCTCAGCAATGCATATTGCTTCCCTTTCAGCTTTTTATTTCAGCTTTTATCTCCTGTAAAATGAAATTGCTTAGGATAGCTGCCCTGAGTGGGCAAGCCAAGATAGCTTTCCATCCCCATCCGTGAGTGGAAAAAACTATATCAGACTAGTGGTACCTCCTCTTCCTGCCCTCTGAAGCAGATGGTGACAAGGGTTCATTTTGGCAGAAGTGTGTATCCAGTCTTGTATCATCATAAGTGCTGTCTAAAGGGATGAGTGCTGTATGCTTCCTCAGCAGCATTAGTGTCCCCTTGCTGACAGCTTTCACCATGTGGCGCGGTGCTCAGAGGTATACCTGTAACAGTACACATAGAAATGAAAGGATGCAGGTTAGGAGAAATGTGTGCAGGCATCCACTCCAGGTAAGCAGTGGGGCTAGACACTGTATGGCGCTGGAAATTTTCTTCTCTCTGGACTGCTTTTGGGTGTGAGGTGCCCTGCGCTGTGTAGCTTATCCTCATGACAATCCTTCGAATAAAACTCCCAGGTATGGGCATAATGAATACATGGAAAAAAGTGCTGTCTTTACCACAGTAACTAACTACATATACAGTCCAGAAAACCCTGATCTGTACACTTTGCAACATTCAACAGGATGGAAGTGGAATTTTGAGTAAATTTCTATTTGCTTTCTTTTACACAGAACTCAGCACTGATGTAGTCTTGTCCCTGTCTCTCTTCTCATCCATTCTCTGTTTGAGGTTGGTCTCACCTTTCTTCACACAATCCCGTGTGCCAGCAAGGGAGCACTGAGAACAAACAGCAGGGAGAGCCCACCTCCCTCCGCAGCACCCACGGCTTGCCTCAGCCCAAGGATGATAAAGGGTTTGGAACATATTCAGTGCAAGCGGAGCATTATCAAGCACCAGTTCCTCTGAATAATATGACTGTATAAGCCAAAATATTTTCAAACAGTTGTAAACTCACTGGATATGTAGCCTTGTGTAATAACAAAACCACTTGGTTCTGTGTCATAAGGCAACATCACATTCTCTAAAAGTCCTTACTTAGGTAGAAGTCATTGTTTCTTATACATTCAGTCTGAGTATTTTCAGTGGGTTTTATTTTTTGGTGTATAGAGAAGGGAGGCAGAGGTAGAGTCTGACCATGAGATTTTTTTTCATAGGAGTACCATCTCAGCCTTTGATTTCAGCCTGTTGACTTCTAGAATTATAACAGCATGCTGTCACTTTGTATTTACCCTTAGTTGTCATCTTCTATCTTCATGTGGCTTTTTTTTTCATATTTCTTCTTCAGTTTTGGGTCAGCAGTCTCTTAATAAATACTCCGTCTTTTGTTTC
Organism: Haliaeetus leucocephalus; assembly: GCF_000737465.1. Classification (NCBI taxonomy): domain Eukaryota; kingdom Metazoa; phylum Chordata; class Aves; order Accipitriformes; family Accipitridae; genus Haliaeetus; species Haliaeetus leucocephalus. The sequence continues at coordinate 109,755 of NW_010972931.1, forward strand.
TCTCACTTTTTTGTCTTTTTTTGTTCGCTTTTTTCCCAATCTGGTAGACTGCTTCTGTGCATTTGATATGTAGTCTCCTACAATAACTGCCGGTGCTCACATGTGCCAATATCCTTTGGATTAGTTTCCACTGAGACACTGACTTGCTGCTTCTTAAGTTTCTCAGGTAAATTATCCTTGTTCTTTGGTTTCACTTCTTTCTTAGAAATGTGAATTAATGTTTTTAGGAATATTTTAATGCATATTATCTTATTTGAGCATCTCAGCTAACTTTTTGGTGTTAGGAAGTTTCAAGAGCAGCTTTTGAGGATTAAAGAAGGTACTCAGGTGGAGGCAATTTTCAATTTACTCCTGAAGTGCAGGAGGGGACACGCAGCTGGGACCATGGATGAGAACTGTATCTGTGCCTCAGTCTCCATCATTCTTTTTCTTGGAGCCATGTAGTCACTGGTGAATTGGTCAGAGCTGCCTGGTGTGGGCAAGGAGCACAGGGCAGAAGTGAGAGGGAGTCTGGGGAAGGCTGAGAAGCTTTTTTGGCTTTGCCTGCAGAATGTGTTTTCTGATATCCACTGAGAAATTCTGGGAGAGTCTTTAGTTGCTAATGCCCTTCGTATCTTCTTTGGGGTTGGTGACAGTCTCTTCCCAGCCCTTTTGGCATACATGGCTCCTCCTTGAGCATAAAAGTTGCCTTGGCAGCTTCTCTGTAGGTTTCAGGAGCATGTAGCTGTGCATTTGTTAAATCACTTATCGCAGCCCTAGGTGCCAGCCACCACTCTTCTGTGAACATTTGCCAGTGGTTTCTGTGGTCTAGCTTCAGTCCTCTTTGAGACAGCTGGTTTCCTCCGTTATTCTGTGCATCTGTTTGGTTAAGGCTGTATTTTCATAAGCTTTTCAGGCAAGCTGCATTGCCTACAGTTAATGTCTGTTTCTTGAAGGATCACATTAGCAGTTGATTTAATTAATTGATATAACTGTATTCCAAAAGCTCTTGTGCCAGTATGTGCCACTTAAATCTTTATCAGTTGGATGCTCCTGCTAAATTGTTATCTTTTTGTGCTACACTGTTGTAAAATGAATAAAGCAGAAGACTGGCTCCTATGATAGGTTAGGTGGTGGAAATGAGAGCACAGATATAGCAATGAGTTTGCCTCCTCCCTGGCAGTTTAAAGAGAATCAAAGCACAGAATCATTCATCTTGTGACTGAATTGCAGTTGTGACGCTACTTGGTGGTTCTTCCTACAGTCCATGATACTCCATGGTGCATCCTGCAGTGCTAGTTCCCTACCTCTTGAGACCAGAGGACCCACAGGAGTTTTTTGCCCCTACCTTCTGGCCTTGTCTTCTAAGAATCAGGTGACCTGAAGACTGTCAGCTCATCTACTGATAGTTTATGAATTTAGCTGCATTAGTAATGGCTTGAGTGTGTAAATTCCCAAAGGGGCACTGATTTTCTGACCTTTCAGTATCTGTTTGTGGTATTTACTGATTAACTTTAAAAGCACAAGATTTTTTTTTTTCCTATGCTAGGGAACTTCATGTATTGCAAACATGAAGGGGGATGGACTCCGATGGATCAAAAAGCAGAAGATAAATTGGTCCCCATGTTCAGTGTTACAATAACCTTGCTTGTTTGATTTAAAAAACCAAAAACACTAAAACAAATTTTGTGCCCTTTAGTGGTATCTTCTTATGCATTTGCAATGCCTATAGTTAGCAGTGAAGCTGAGGTTTTAACTGTCTTCCACTTCTACATAAACATTTAGCACCTGGTGATCTGTGGGAAAATCAGTTTCCTTTCAAGGCTGATGAGAATAGATGCTACACTACCTTGTCCAAGAGTGCACCAAGATCTAGGTGGAAAGGTCCCAGAGAGTGCTTCAGCAGGGCAGAAGCTAGTGTTCGACCTGGGTTTCCAGCCGTACTGACTCTTTACTGAACTGAGCATTAGGGGATTCTGTATTCTCAGTGAATGGTGTGGTGGGTGTGATGTGGATTACTTGGCATTAGAAAAATTGGAGGACATGCTTTTGCCAAATCAGGACTCTTGACTCTAATCCCATATGGACTTCACCTGCTTTAATTACATGCTGATTACTATTTTCCCTTTACAATTTCTATTAACTATAGCAGACTTCTCATTTTTAAAGTGCTATGAGGTTTTGCCATTGCTCTTAAAACCCTGCCATGTTCCACATAATTGCTTGGCTCAATCTCTCGTGCTCTCTAGTAAAAATCATACAGGACTCGAAGACTTCCATGCCAATTGTTTGTATGTGAGCAAAGTTTTTCCAGGGTGTCATATACAGGCCTTAATATTTAGAAATAGTAAACACTCCAGGCTGTGTACATAGCTGTCAGCTGAAATGTATTCTATTCAATAGAACAGGTCATTGCTTGTAGTGTAGGTCATTGGTGAGAAGTTGTTGTCACCGCAGAATGTGTATATACTTCTTAGAGGCATGTACTAGTGAGTAAGTTGGTATTTCTTTTTAATTGGATTAGGTAGGTTTCTTTGTGGTATTGAGCAGAATTGCTATGGTTATTTCCCTCTAACAGAGGAACTTCTGGCTGCTTTCTGTCTGCCATAACTTCTGAGCTTACAACTTATGCATGAAGTCTTACCCAAATAAAGATGTTTTAAGTGAGCTGCAAATCTCTTGAAGATAAAACTTTACAGTAAATTTCTTACATTGACTGTTTCTCTGTAGTATCTAGTATTGCAATTAAACCTTAGGTTAACTGAAATGTCCATAGATGTTCATTGACATATACACTTAACTGCTGGGACAGAAAGTTATGGCTACTTTGAGCATTTAAATTAATTCTGAGTATGTTGTAATTCTTTCAGATGCAGCTGGGCGATAGAGTCCCTTCCTTGTACACCTAAATGGGATTTGGCAACCCACAATCATTGCATAGAAGAGTATTTATGGACATTATTGTTGCTGTTGTTTTTAAAACTGCACAAACTTTTCCAAATCCTGTGCATTCTTCCTACCACTTTGGACATGAGCCAGCCATGTGCGCTTGCAGCCCAGAAAGCCAACTGTATTGTGGGCTGCATCAAAAGCAGTGTGACCAGCAGGTCGAGGGAGGCGATTCTCCCCCTCTACTCTGCTCTCATGAGACCCCACCTGCAGTACTGCCTTCAGCTCTGGGGCCACCAGTACAAGGCAGACATGGATCTGTTTGAGTGGGTCCAGAGGAGGGCCACAAAAATGATCAGAGGGATGGAACACCTCTCCTATGAGGACAGGCTGAGAGAGTTGGGGTTGTTCAGCCTGGAGAAGAGAAGGCTCCAGGAGACCTTATTGTGGCCTTTCAGTATATGAAGGGGGCTTATAAGCAAGATGGAGAGAGACTTTTTACCAAGGCCTGTAGTGACAGGACAAGGGGCAGCGGTTTTAAACTGAAAGAGGGTAGATTTAGATTGGACTGAAGGAGGATATTTTTTACAATGAGGGTGATGAGACACTGGAGCAGGCTGCCCAGAAAGGTTGTGGATGCCCCATCCCTGGACGTGTTCAAGGTCAGGTTGGATGGGACTTTGAGCAACCTGACCTCGTGAAAGATGTCCGTGCCCATGGCAGGGGGATTGCTCTAGATGATCTTTAAATGTCCCTTGCAACCAAAACCACTCCATGACTCTGTGATTCTGTGACCTCCAGTCCTGATTATGTTAGCTATGGATAAAGCAAAAAAGTTACTACTAACTATTGTGAAAGATATTCAGAATGTACTTCAGAAATTGGGACAGCTGAATCAGCTGCTGTGTAAGTTGATCAGTGCATCTGGGGGGGAAATGCCTCTCTGAGGAAGTGGCAATACCACAGCAGGGCAGCTGCAGAGATAAAGTACCCACTGAGGTTATTCATCAGTGCTTTATGTTGGTCTGGAGGTATGAAAGGGGTAAAGTTACTTTGTAAGATACTTTTTTGCTGTTGTTGATGGTGAAGAACAACATTGTTTTATTCTGTAAAACACTCTATATGTGTGCATTTTTTTATTCTCCCTTGTCCTTCTTTTGTTTTCTCAGGGCATTGAGTTTATTTTCTTCTGCACAAACTATCTGTAGATACTGTGAAAAATCAAAACATAGGTATTTATAGATAAAGAAGGTGGGCAATCTAGTTCTGAAGCTGCAATAATGTAGTAGAAAATGTTCTTTTTTTTTTTTTCCAAATAGACAAATCAAAATCAATGCCAGTTTTTCTCTCTGAATGGCAAAACACTCAGGAGACTTCTTCCAGCTTCCCCCTCCCTCCACTAAAAAAAGCTCCCCATGAACTCCCCCAGATCTTACATCCTGGGAGACCTACTTTAAATAGAAACTTTAATCAGAACTGAATAAAATATAAGATTCTAATCATATTTCCCTACAGCCTTTCCTCTAAATCAGAGGATAGTAAGTTGTGCCTTCTTAAAATGAGAGAATTAGTACTCCTCTTTCACAGAGATGCTGTCAGGAGAAATCTGTTGTGACTTAGAAGTATAGGCTGGCAGCCTGCCCTCTGACCTCAAGAAGGCATGGCACCGTGCCCAGACTCTTTTTCTCGGGGCTTCAACTTTCTTTCAGATGGCTGTGCAGAACCAGTCAGTACTTTCTCCTAACCTTGGTTCTCCTGCTGAAGACCCATCTGTACTACCTAGAGGTTTCTGTTTTGTTCTTTTCAACTTAGAATTCACTCCTGCTCCTCATCGTCAGCTTTCTTTCGTAGCCAGTGCATCTTAGCACCTTAGCCTTCTTACACAGACCAACTTTCTGAATTCAGCTCAGCTGTTGGATGGCTTTTCCAGCCTCATAGTACTTCTTGATGAGCTTCAGGTAGAGGGTAGCTAGTCCTCTGGTAATTGCAGGAACGATGGTCTGACTCGCCTTATAAGTTCAGCCATTCTGGAAAAAGTTAAATGATTGGATGCTTCGGTAATGCATGCTACAAAAATACCTTGAATTGGATTTTTTAGGTGGGTTCAGTTTGCTGTTAAGTGATTGGATTGTCAAAAGTTTTCATCATGCTACAGTGAACTTTCAAAAACATGGTTCTTTTTTTGACTCTAGTAAAAGGAATTGAGCTTTCTTGGGTTTCTGTTCCTAATGAAGAAAAAGGATTAACAGCAAGCAAGGAGGTGATGCTAAATAGTATGGCGGGAAGGGAGAATACCATGCTATTGGCATCTTAGAATGATCCAAAGTGAATTCTCAGCCTGACAGACAATCAGAAGACAGAACTTTTAAACATAGCTGCTTTAGTTGTATTCATTTCATTTTCAAAATAAAACTGAAAAGATTTTACAGTATCGAAATTTGAAATAGTATTATATCCTCAATCTATACAGATGGTAACTAAAACTAGTAAAATATATACTATGTGATATATTAATATATGAGCTGTGCTCAGTAATTCAAAGAGGAGAATGTGCAGAAAGCTGATGCCAGTTAATGAAAGGTCTATCATAGACTCTTAAGCCTGCATCATCAAGCCCTGCCTGAACGACACTGCCAGTCCTGAAGTACTTTGTTTTATCTTTTTGCAATACTTGTGTGGTGTATCTTGCTGGTTCTAGGCAGGGCACAAAGGCAGATGGCACTGCAGCTACCTTCCTTGACAACATTAATGGGTCAGGTATCACATTTTCATTTGAATTCATTCATCTGGCAAGGGAAACCGGAGCCAAAGAGAACACAGACTGAAATTCCACTTACAGACTACTACAAACAAGAACTATCTCAGGAATGTCACCCTGGGAGAGTTTAACGTGTATTTTGACAGGGCTGCACTAGTAAAGGATTTTGGAGTCGTCATCAACAATTCCCTGATATCATCAGCTTAATGTGTAGCAGCACCAGCCAAAAAAGCTGTTAAAATGTTGGGCATCATCAGGAAGGGTATTGAGAACAAGACAGAATATCTACTCTGTATTTTGCTGTACTGTACAACTTTGGTGTGCCCAAATCTTGACAGTTGTGTGAAGGTTTGGTTTGCACACCCCAGGAAGGGTAGTAGAGGAACAGAGAGGGGCACTAAATTGATGAAGGGGAAGCAGCTGCCTTTGAGGACTAGCATTGCAGCGTTTACTCATTTTAAGCAGAAGGCTAGTGGAAAAGATGAGTGAAGTTTTAACATCATAGGGGCAGAGCTGTTATTCACCAAATCTTATAGTACTGCAACTGTGTGACATTTGAACTTAGGAGGAGATTGGCTTAAAGCAGGTGAAAGTACTTTCTAACAGAGAAATTTGGAATTTTTTGCCATAAGAGCTTGTGAATGCAGATACTGTAAAATTTAAAAAAAAATTGTAAAAAAGACAAATTCATGGGCAGTAGGCCCATAGACAGATGCTAAAGGGAATAGACAAAAGTACACTCTAGCATCCCTAGTTCTGTGATGGTCAATGCAGGGCACTATTTAGGGAATAAACTGAAGTGGGTGGGGGAAGGAAAGGCAGGAAGCCTTGGCTCATGCTCTCTCCCTAAGTAGCTCCTCCAGTTGTCAGCGGCAGAGACAAAATGTTGTGCTAGGTGTTTTAGTGGTCTGAACCATTTTGATTTTGGTTTTGTGTTTGCTCACAGTGATCATAAGTGTTTTCTGATAAACTTGTTTGGATGAAGAGGCTTGAAACTTAAATGCTGCTGAGAGAATATGGTAAGACAAAGTGATCTTCCTTTTGGCTGCCTAGGAAGATGCCAAGCCCAATTCTAGGTGCTTCCTATGGTGCTAACCTGCCTCAGTGATTGATGGGAGAGGCTTTGTAAATTCAGAACTTCCCAATTGCTGCAGAGGGCTAACATTCGTTACAAGCATTTGGGAAGGTTTCACAGGCATCACGAGCATTTGATTTTCTGGACATCCTAAGGGAATCTCAACCTAATATCTTTCAGTTTGACTGACACTCTTTACTGATACACAAAACCAAATCATGAGCAACTGATATCACTCTTGGCCAAAATAGCCATTGCCTTTTGTAGTGAAACATTGTCCTTTCGCTTAGAAACATACTGTATTCCAGACACTGAAGAAACTCACCTTAGATTCACAGGTTGTAGCCTATATAATTACCTCATAATATCAAACCTTCCATTCCTGAGCAAGTTCACAGGGAGCAAGTTAGACAAAGAAAAATGTATTTATCTCCTAGAAGTTAAGTGAGCACGTAGTCTGAAGTGGCTGAATTGCTGTGGTATAAAAAGACACCATCAGCCAAAATAACTTTATGTGTTTTTAGGCTTTCTAAATGCAAAGTAAAATGCAGTGGAAGTCAGTGTGAAAGACTAAAACCTTGCATATACAGTTAACTAGGTGACATCAGGTTATAGTACTTAATATTTAAGAATTTTGATCACATGTTCATGCCAGAATATGCTAGACTTTTCACCACTCTAAGACCACTTAGAAGATATAAATTTATTGTTTTGGGGATTTTTATGGTTTTTTTGCTTGTTTGTTAGGGGTGTGGGGTTTAGTTTTGTTTCTGCTAAGTACTAGAGGCAGCTACCTCTTTCTTCGAGTGAATTGTGGTATAGCATTTCACACTATTGACCATGATATGTCTATTTTTCAAATGTGTCTATGAGAGTATCAGGATCTAAACAAATTCCTAGCTAATGATGAACATTCTTCCCTGGAAGGGAACATAGAATGAGCAGCTGCAAAGTCCTTCAGCTGTGGAGCTACTTAAGAATCAGTTGTCCCATAGATGCTTTTTAGTGGTGAGCTGACAGCACGGACTTCAGCATCAGCAACACGAAAACTAAACAAGAGTTCTTTGCCCTGCGTAATATGACATTCATTTGCTTGGTTGAATCAGTGTTATTGGCATGATAAAATAATCTCAGGGATCTGAGAGCCATTACAAACTAGGGATCATCTTTCTCAATCCATGTTTGTGAGTTACTGTACAGCATAAAATGTGGAGTACAGTCAAGAATGAACCTTACCTCCTCTTCACTCACTTAAAAAGAATCAGGCTGTTGAGACTGCTGTTGTTTTCTTTGTATCACTAAGGCAATTTCTTTACTGCCTCCCTTCTATATTATTCTTGCACACACAGCATAAGTTCCGTTGTAACATTATACTTGTATGCAATATCTGCATATTTTCCCAGTATGATCATTTGAGTCCATTGAGGTCTGGTTTTTACTACTGAGTTTTTATGAAAGACAATAAATATATTTTAAAAAACCTAAATAAATACCAATTTTACTTGTGGGACATAGAACTAATTCTACCCCTCTCAGTTTCATTTTGCTTGCTCTTTTGGGACCTATTTCAAGGTATTAACCATCCACCTGGGCTGCATACATAGTAAAAGAATATAATCTCTGGTATCCACTGAATAGTGAGATTATAACTTTATCTATCTACCCACTTTAGACCATGTGCAAACAGAGCTAATTTTGATGCTGACACTATTCACTTAACTGCATTGCTATCTCATCACAGAAAGACAAATGGCATATAAGGGTCTCTCTGCTTGTTTTGATGGAGATTTGTATGATATGATTGTTTTCTAACTTCCCCATGTCTTTTATTTACCAATAAATTATTACTTGGTTGCTGTAGACAAACAGAATCTTCATTCTTGATTTGAAAAGGACAGTTTTAAAATCACGCTTCTTTCTGTATCTGTGTTGTTTTTTAACTTGTTTAAAATAAAAGAAAGTACAAGAGTTTAAAACAAAAGAAAGTACAAGAGGAAGGGCATGAGTTATGTAAGAACAAAACTGAAAGCATGCAATGCTCATGTGAAGAATGAGCTCAGAACAAAACTAGATTGTCACTTAAGAAAAGGCTGCTTTTGAACATTGAAGTTGCCATGCCAAACAACAGGGTGTAGTTAGTACATTGCAGTGGTCTATGACTGCAGTTCTCATAGGAAACTGGGAAAAGGAGAGATGCGTAAAACTAGTAAGCTGCTGTTTTCAGTAAGGACTAAATAAGTATAACTGAGGGAAAAATAAGGCTCATTTCAGTACTAGCATGAGTAGTTTTCACCAAAGCCTGCTTCCAGTTATATTCAGATATCATTGCTATGCATTTATCTCAGCTGTGAGAAGGAAGAGATCCTACAGTGTCCTGTGTGGCAGCTTGAAAGGGGAAGATCGATGGTTACGAGGTTGTGGGGAAAAGGAGCTGACTGAGACTGACTTACAGCTGCATTTTTCTCCTGATCTTACCCCTTCATGCTAAAGGAACTTTACCACAAAACAAGTTTTCCAAGGTCAGGGTCAAGCTGGTGGCCAAAGGAAGCACTGGCAGCTTGGCAGGCTCTAGCTCCAGGTCTTGCTCTCCCCTGCCCGGTGTGCACGGGCTGCACACAGCCAGCGGCATCCCCTGCTTATGTGCTCCCACCAGTGCAAGCAGATGGCAACGGGCAACTGTGGCTGCTCCCAGCCTGATGTACCTGCTGTCCATGCACTTCAGTGAAGTTATGTGCCATCATTCCTCTTTTTGCCTTTCCCCTGCATAAAATCTGTTTGCTCGTGTGTCCTGGAGTTGGATGTTATTCTGCAGAACAGGAAAATGTCTGCCTGTGCTCCTGCAGTTCATACCATTTGGGACATTGCTCTCCCAGCTACACCAACCGCTGCTCACTGCCAAAATGCCAGCCGAAAGGCATGTAGCCAGTTGTTTGCTGAAGTCTGTCAAGGTGGAGGACCAGGTGGTCAGGGAAGGACCAGTTTTGTGACTTTTTCACAAAATCTTTATAAAATGATGGCCTCACTTTGACAGCCTTGGATGCGGGGCAGCAACCCCTGCAGTTGCTTTGGCGGAGGATATAACGATGAAGATCTCGGAAAGCGGCAGTAGAAGCTGGGGGAGGATGGCCACACAGCCCAGTAAAGGTACCAGCAGAACACATCCCAGATTTTCCATGCACAGGTTGTTGTTGCACATATAGTATCCATGCTGGTTTACAGCCATCTATTAATTTATCTTTGTGCTGACACTTTAAAGGTAATAAAGAACAGCTAAATCCTTTTAGACAGTTGTGTACATATCTGGTGCTAGACAAGTCATGGAAGTCATAACTACTTTGCCCTAGAGCTGTTAGCTGAGCTGTGCGGTTTCATATAAACTTTGGGGGAATACTTGTTGTGTGTTAGAAATGGATTTTAAATCTTTATCATCTGTTTTCTGCAAAACATAAAATCTTAAAAGCAGCCAATACTGTTTTGTAAATATTAATTACAGACAAAGGGTTATCCTTCTTTTATCTGTCCTGTATCTTTCTGAAGGAGGAGCCATAAACATATTTAGCATAAATGATGTAGGCTCAAAAGAAAAGGAATTTTTCAATATCTCCATGTTTATTGTTCTTCATCTCTTATCAACTTAGTGACTTTAAATTTGAAACATTGTGCAGCTGCAGCACTGTTATTTGGGGAGGGACAGTGAAGGATTTGTGGATTTTTTTTTTGTTTAGGCCTCTTCCTGCACTACCAGAAGTTGATATGAAATATCCTAATCATAGGTTTCAGTGCTCACAAGATGGCCAGATCCTTGCACTGTAATTTAGCATAGCATAATCCTAGTCATAAGTAGATTAATCTAATTTCTTTATCAAGCAGGAGCCTTAAATTCATAGAAATACAGTAAAAAATTCCACGTAGGTCAAGTGCTCTGACTTGCTTGTTTTTCTTTCTGTTTTAAACCTCTGAACTTCTTGCCTCAGTTACATCAACATGGAAATTTCTTTTATCTTTTTTTTTATGTTGTTCATCTGAATTTCTAGTTTCTGTCATGTAGAAATAACTGATATTTGGAGGCAAGCATGGTTGAATGTGATATAGATTTACTTCAGAAAATTATCACCATGAGTCAAAGGATTCAGAGTACCTCACCCTGGAAAAACCTTTCCATTCTGAAAAATGTGATATACATATGCTTTTAAAGTAGGCACTCAGCATGGCACTTAAAGTGCAAATCATATATTTTTTAAGTTTTTCATCTTTATAGAGATTAGAATTTCAGCTGGTAACAGTTCCAAAAATTCATTAAATCTTTTTGATACAAATGTTATTGTATCAAGTTATTTTGGAATTGAAAAGCTTATTAGATTAGATTGAATAACTAGATGGTGTCATATTGTTTATTTTTCAGGTGCACTGTACATTTCCTAGCTTTTTATTGGCCTGTGCTTAGTCATATATTTTGCACATCCACGTAAGATTTGTAAAAAGAAAGTACCAATTTTGAAAAGACATTAATTTTTATCAGGACATTTAAATATACATATCCAACACAGTTTGTGTGTGTCCCCACATGTGTGGAAGAACTGCTGTGTGGAATACCGCCTAAGACCTGCTAGGCACTGCTCCTATCTCCAGCAACGGTATGAAGCTCATGCTGAAGAAGGGAATATAAAAACAGAGCATGTGTACAGTGTTTATTTTTCTTTTCTAGGGCTTCATCCAGGTCATAGTACCTGGATACCTAAAAGCTATTCATAGACATATTTCTTTAATCCCATTTACTTTTAGCACGCAAAAAATCCTGTGTTAGAAAGTTCCAAAATTTAATGATATGCCATGAAAAAACCCACAGTTTTATTGTAAACTTCCTGCCTGATACTTGAGGGCACTGCTTGTTTTTTGTATTATGATAAACAATAAAAAATATTGTCCTCTTTACTGGTATTTCTGTATTCACAGTATCTTTCTCAAAATAAGCATCTTACCCTATTTTATTCTATCTCAGTATTGAAGTTGCATTGTGCTTGGACTATATGCACCTTTTCTTTACTTTCTGTAGTTATGCTATGTTTCTGTGGTTGGAGTGATCCAAACTGCATAGAGTATACACGATGTGAACATATTCTGGATTTATGGCATGTGTACTAATAAAACTCACTATATTAAGAGAGTGACTTAAATGTAAGTACAGCATATTAAATTGAAATATTAGCATGAAATAAGGACTTAGGTACAAGAGCCTAAACAGGAATGAGTAAAGCTCCAATCCTGTGATTATGCCTGCATAGTCTCCCCAGCAAGGCTTTTGAGGTTCTCAGTCAGTGGGTGGCAGAAGCTGGACCCAATCACTCTAGAGACCAAAGTGGATTATGGCTTTTGAATCTGTTTGTATATCTGAGTCTGGACAGATCTAAGACTAGACTTAGGGAAACGTTTGGTAGTCTTGGATTTGATACTGTCGCGTGGGTCTATTTCAAAATGAATGAGAGTATTGCATTAGGTGTATAATTCATGTTAGGTTCCTCATGCATTGGAGTTTTTAAATGTATGTGTTAGAAACTGGGTTTCCCACACAACTGTGGCCATCTTGTGGTTTCTGCAAAAGAAGATTATGTTTTATATTATAAGAGAGTAGCTAGGACAGTTTTGATAGTTAAAAATTATTCTTATTGTGTTACTGGTCCTGATTAATAACTTTCAGGCAACACTTCTTTTTTGTTAGAAATGTATTATTATTAGTAGATTTAGTGGTGCTACTACTTCTACTAATAAAACTGTGAAATATCTGCTTTCCATTTTAAAGTTACCATTTTTTCATCAAAAGGTTCTTGAAATTCATAAAGTTTTGCTGGGAAGGGGGAGGAAAGAATAATTTCAGTGATTCTGTAGGTCTGTGTTGGAATTGTGGTACTTTAATATCACTTCACTTCTTAGAAATAGATTTCTGGGAAAGAACACAATGAAGGTGGTGTGAGTTGACCTTGTCTGACTGCCAGATGCCCACCCAGCTGCTCTCTCACTTACCTTTTTCAACAGAACAGGGAGAAAATGAGAAAATAAGACAAAAAATCTTGTGGGTCCAGATAAAGACAGGGAGATCACTTACCGATTACCATCATGGGCAAAACAGACTGTGATGCCACCCCAGCAGCCTACCCTGCTGCCAGCACCTTGCCATGTAAATCCAGTAAAGAAGGCAGAAGAAGTCTTCAAAATAAAGCATGCACCTGACATGAAAACAAATAGATATGAATTACCCATTAACACATAAAGGCTTGAAATTAAAGATTTCCAAACTGAGTTGATTGAAAGCTGGTATTGTCAGTCAGTGAAAAAACTCTGATTTTGCAAAAAATTGGTTGTATTCTAGGCAGGCCATGCAAAATAAATACATGTTTTTGTCACCCCAGATCCAGTTTAGAAATGATGATGTGCAAAGGTTTGGTTTATTTTGAAAACATACCCTACTGAGATTCCACATGGTTGCAATCTTTTTCCCACAGCCACTGCTCGGGATAAGAGCATCCCTGGAGAGGCTCTGTGCAGCGCCCCGATTCTGAGCCAAGGAGCCTGGGTGGGCCCTGAGCAGAGACTCTCCACTCAGAAATCAGAATGTGTATCAGAAAGTATAATGGTCCTTTAGGACAACAGTTCTGTGGGAAAATGAAACACAAATGGTAGCTTTTAACAAGTAATTTAAAAGAGCCTGAATGAAGTTGTGCCCTGGAAGTAGGGAGAAGAAAGTTCTTCAGAAGACAAGCAGAGGGCAGATCCTGTAGCGGAGAAGGCAGTTCCTCTGAACGGGCAGAAGAGGACTGCTCCCTGTGAAGGGGGACAGAGGGTCTCTGTTGTTGCTGACCGGACAGTTTCCCTGTTTGGTCTTGACTTGACATCTGCTTGACTGGATGTAGGAGGTTGCTTACTGCGTCAGTTCAAGTCACCAAACTGATGGTTAGCTAATTGATCCCAGCCCCCTACTCCCAAGACAAAAAACCCCCACAACAGTTTTATATGGTATGAAGATAATGTGTTGAATCACTTCAGTGAGAGATCTGTAAGAATCTGAGCTGGTGCAAGAGAGGAGGTGATGTTGCATTACTGGGATAGGGAACAGGGAGTGTGAAATCTGGGAGCAAATGAGGCAAACCAGGATATTCCCCGTCCAGTGTTAGCTTCCTTGGCAGGTCTGCTCTGTTGCACCATTTAACTCTATACTGAGAATGGCACCAGCATCTGTGAAACTTTTTGGCTGGGTTAATGGAGCCTCAAGTGGCTCAGGCTGTGTGGCCAGTACAGGTTCCTCCTGGCGTGTGGGGCTCCCAGAGCTGTCAGGCCTCTGGACACATGCAGTCAAGATAATTAAAAGGTTCAGGATCTCTGGCACTGGTACAGGTTATGTAGTGGGGATGTCCAAAGTCCCCACTCATGGTTAGCTACCCAAACTTGCAGGATGTTGGTACTCCAGGCTTCCAGCCACTTACTGGGAAGTCACACAACATTTCACTTCAGTTGTTTGAAAGCTAAATCGAAGGCAGTTTATTAAATCAGATTAGATTCAGCTGATGGCTGTTTCCAGTGTGATTCTTGTTTTGCCAGAGAATTTCTGAGTGGCTTCGTTTCTAACCTAAAAGAGTATTCATAAAGCCACTCTGAAGTGGCTGCCAGACTGGAATAGTGGGGGCAAAAAATAGTTTGAAGATGTAATTTGAAATGATTATAAAGCCTGTTATCCACAAGAAATTGGACAAGGTGATACGGATATCACGTCTTCTTTCTTTGTGTGATGTACATCTCTCAAGGTTGCACCACAGTGATGGGCTGTTAATCATATGACACTGTAATAATGGAGATGTCGTGGTTTAACCCCAACCAGCAACTAAGCACCACGCAGCTGCTCGCTCACTCCTCCCCACTCCCAGTGGGATGGGGAGGGGAATCAGAAAAAAAAAAAGCAAAACTCGTGGATTGAGATAAGAATGGTTTAATAACTAAACTAAACTAAACTATAATAATAACAACAATAAGAATAAAATAATATAATAATAATTGTAATGAAAAAGCATATAACGAAAAGAGAGAGAAATAACACCCAAGAATAGACAAGTGATGCACAGTGCAGTTGCTCACCACCAGCTGACCAATGCCTGAGCAGCGATCGGCCCCTCCTGACCAACTCCCCCCAGTTTATATACTGAGCATGACATCCTATGGTATGGAATATCCCTTTGGCTAGTTCAGGTCAGCTCTCCTGGCCATGCTCCCTCCTGGCTTCTTGTTCACCTCCTTGGTGGCAGAGCATGGGAAACTGAAAAATCCTTAACTTAGGATAAGTGCTACTTAGCAAAGACCAGAATATCAGTGTGTTATCAACATTATTCTCACACTGAATCCAAAACACAGCACTGTACCAGCTACTAGGAAGAAAATTAACTCTATCCCAGCTGAAACCAGGACAGGAGAGCTGTGTCTTGGTAAGGCCACACAAATATAAAGCAATCATCAGCAAATCAGATAGGATGCTACATTAGGGGTATACCAGGAAAAGACATTCAGGGTTTGGTTTTGTTTTTTTCTTTTTTTAAACTCATGGTGTACTGTAAATTGAAACTCAACCCCAACCATTTTTTATTAATTTATTCCTTTTATCATTATCTGCAATCTTGTGTTGTAACCCTTGTATATTCTTGCTGTTTCTCCATTTTATTTCTGTATGTTCTGCTCTTATTAATTTAGATGATTACTAATTTCAAATTCACTTGTGGTCTAGAGGCTTTTCTATGACTGCAGAGCTACTTTTTTTTTTAATCAGAAGAACTTTTTTTCCCTACATTTCACTCATGAGCTCATCAGCCATAACTGCTTCACATTGCATTACAACTCTCCTAGGAGATGATTTTACTGATTTTCAGATCTCTGAGATTCTTCTCCTTAGCAGACATGTTAAAAAGTTCTTAAGTGGGCAGTTTTGATAGATTATTTTGTTATGCATTATTATACTTGATAAGACTTTTTTTTTCTTCTTCCCAGGTTTTGCTTCCTTAATTCTGTTTGACTGAATAAAATGGCTTATTTTTCCTTATATTTCCATTAAATTAGTTCATTCATGAAATATAAATAGGCTTAGATATTTTTCTTGGGTCTCAGTTCCAAGGAAGAGCTCAAGATGCAATATGATAGCTCAGAGAGCATATCTGTAAGTCGTTCTCACACTAGAAAGGGAGCTCAGGTATCACTGATAATATATAAAAGGCAATATTACATGGAAATGCCTTTCTTAAGACTTTCTGAATTTCAGTAAGAACTTTAATTAAAAAAACATAGCTCGATGATTTTTGATAAATGTGCACTATCCTACCCAAAGATTTTTAAGAAAGGCTGAAAAGTTAGCCACAGAAACTTGCCTAGATCCAGATCCTGCTGGATCCAGCAGATTTCATTTGCCTTAGGTTAATTGAATTTAAACATGTATCATAAAAGCAGCATTATCCATAGACACTCATGTGGTGGATTCCTCTTAATCAGTACCTTCCTTCTGGTAGATCAGAGGCTTACGTGACACATTTAACACATACACAAACTTCCATTAATACTGAGAGAGTTTTCTGGTACAATTTGACCTTTATGAAAGTTTGTTAGAAATGCAGTGGCAAGCAGCAAGCAGTGTTAGGAAGAACATGTAAAGAACGGTGTGAGATAGTAATCATAAATAATATTGCAGTCTGGTTTGTGAACAATCTACCATTTGTCTGTATGTTTTTGTTCCCAGTGTTTAATGCTCTTGGCATGTTTTCTGCTGCACGTTCATTGTACTTTAATATTATGTCAAGTTTTCTTTCTTAGTAGTAGTGGTGTGTTTCTAATGTCTTGCCACGGTTTTAACTATGGCGTTATTGTCTTTTATTCAGGGGGGTTTGGGCCCAGCACTGGATACTTGTGGCTTTATTTTTATCTCTAGAGCACTACAGGCAGGAGCACAGAAATGTTGGCAATTAAGTGGAAGAGCTCAAAACAGTCTGCTGAGGCAGGACATGTGCTAGCACAATGCATTTGGAATCACTTTCTTGGAGGGAGGAGGTAAGGGGAGTATATCCTTTCCATCTCTGCATTACATGAGTTCAAAGGGAGACTGATGAAGTGCTCTGATGAGGAATCCCATTAGGTGCTACTCAGTAGAGAGACCATATAAGGCTCAGGAAATGCTATGAAAATAGCTGGAGACAAGGTGAGGAACAGGGGAAGAATGAATGCTTGCCCTGCTTTTATTTTTTCTTAGACTGATGGCCCCAGCTGGAGCTAGATAGGGGGCTAAAAGCTCGGTACAGTGAGAGTGACATACCTGTGCATCTCCAAAAGAAGCAAGGACAATTAGGAGAGGGTAGGGGATAATGATTCTCCTCATTCCTTAGGGCACACTTTGTCTTGTGTGGGTTGTTCAAAATGCAAATTTTTTGATGAAAATAATCCACTGAAGTTGTTATTCAATAGAACTTTCTCAGAAACATTATTAAAATAATCTCTGCAACTCTGTCTACCTCTGAGCACTTCACTCTGAGCTTCCCTTGTATAATTCATACATAAAAGGCTTGTGTAATTATTTCAATTTTGTGGAAGATGATTGAGGTACAGTGAAATGTCTTGTTTCAAGTCATGCAGGAAGTTTGTAGCAGAGTGAAGGAATTAGGGAATTTAAGCAGTATATAAACTAGTTGGAACTCTGTTATGCATATGCTTACACTGCACATTGTTGGTAGTCTGTAATTCAGGTGCTGGCTAAAGCAGGCTTCAGGCAAAACAGTAATTGCAATTAGTAGAGTTAGACCTTAAGATGATGTTTCCTGAAAAAGCAAGCAATGTGGAAAATATACTCCTGATCCTGAACTTAGTTTAAAAGGGAGCTCTCAAACAAATAGGACTTTAAAAGCATCAAGATGGCAATTCCTAAGATACTGTCCGGAACAACTGATGTTAAAAGATGTATTCAAACGTATAGGAGGGCAAAAATGTCCAATATTTTTCACTTTATGCTAGCCTTGAGAGAACTCTTTTGCTGAAAGATTGAAGTGTTATAGTCCTTCCTCCAGAAATACACACTTGTTGGGTATAAGACAAATACCAGTCTGGAAGCAAAGTAGTTTTCTAAAAAATTGTCAGTGGAGAGGAAAAAGTATGTAATGTTTTATACATAAACTGCTTAAATTCCTGCCTGCTGAAATGTGGCTCAACATGAGACATGAAGCAGTTTGGAAGCTCAGGTGTACTCGTGTCACTTTGGAGTCTTATTCTTTGCAGTAGAATTGTTCAGTGGAGAACAGCATGACAATAATAAATGTCTTAGACTGTGGAATCAGATGTTGATCCTTATTTATCACTGTTAAATAAGAGAATGGAAGCAGTGAAGCACAAATTCTCAGCTGATTACATCTTTTTTGACAGCTGAAGAGAAAGATGCCTGTGCCATTAGAAATTGATGCTGCAGTCCTTAGAAACTTGAAGGTTTTTGTGAAAAGCAGAGAAGGGAAAAATAAAAGCTGACTGTGGCTTGGAATCCCAGGTTTGCACCAGATAATCAAAATGATGCTATGCATAATTACAAAACTGGGGCTGAAGCAACAGTGAGATGCCATTAAGTCATCTTTTTGTTTCAGTACTCTCTACCTTTGTCTCACCTGGGTGCTCCTGCATACCTTTGGATGTAGCTATCTGCACAAACACTTGGCAGTGAGGAAAGCTTGGGTGGAAGGGAACAGAGGTTGAATGAGGCATGGCTTCTCAAGCTGTTGATATTATGCTTGACTGAATAATCTTGTGTTGTAGCATTCCCACAGTCCTGCTCTCTTAATTGTTTAGGTCAGTGACCTGGCCAGAATACGCTGTCATTCCCGTATAGGCAATGCACTTGAGTTTATTCCTCAGGGGAAGGGTTATTGTACACTCAGGTTTTATGCCGTTGCATAGTAAGGATGTAGCAGAGGTGCTTACCGAGACCCAAGTGCCAGGACATGCTCCTATATTCTGCAGTTCTGACATAGTCTCTATTTTCCTTGATAATTTAATCATTCCTTAATATATGAATTTTGTCTATTAAGAAAGGAATGGGCAATGGTAACTGTGGAGAGGCACACACAGTAAGACACTTGTTCCTTCCTTGGGTTCTTTCTCTGGAGGAGTTGTGAGAAAGTTTTTCTTGGGAGTTTTGGACGAATGCACAGTAGAAACTAATGGTGGGGTGAGGGGCGAGTAACACTGTGTACTGTTAAATCAAAGTGGAAACTCTCAGGAAGGAGGATTTTTAAGTTGCTCCCTCCAACTTTCTTTTTAGCAACCCTGTCAAAGTGCTAGGCTGTTTTCTTGCTAATCAGGTTAGGTTATATCCCAGGTCATCAACTTTACATAAGCTTTTTTTTGTCACCAACGTTCCTATGGTCCATGTTCTCCTAGCTAGCTAAACATGTAGTCAACTATGCTTCATAAGTTTAATGATACCTTGGTTTTGCTATTACTGTTTTGCAATAGTTTTATCAAAATGTCTGGGACTAAGTAAACTTGAGACCCAGACCATGTGTCACCATCCAAAAAGCAGTCAATTTTTATACCCCACTTTCCAATTATGTAAGGTCAATCTCTATTTTCCTAATTAAGACAAACCTGGTTTATGCTATTTGGATGGAAACTAAACAATTTGTCTTGCAATTAATTTGTTTCAAGTGTTCATATTCTCTTCTGTTTGCCCAGAGGTCAAAAGAAGGCTAGGAAGATCTGTGCCTTTAAAGAGGCTTTTATTAGAGCTGATTAGGATATGTTACTGTATTTTACAGAGGCTTTTGAGTGCAGGTCAGCTGTAATCCAGGCACTGTGAGAATTTAGGTTCTGTCAGGCTTCCTGTCTCAGAGTAACTATTGGCACATAAAAAATGATAGTAAATACTCCTTCCTGTTGCATGTAGTTTTCTTCTAAGCACCTATAGTAGTTATTATAAAATGCAGGTTAAAGCTGTCCATGTGTATTTTCCCAAGGTTTGATACTTTTTTTTAGCTGAGCAGTACCTTACTTTTTCCTTTTGTTTTCCCTTTGTATGTGACAAATGGATATCACTTTCAAGAATTTTTCTCAAAGATACACTAGGATTCTTTCAGTCTTCGGAGCCAGCAGGGAGTGTTTCACTCCTAAGTGTAGTGCTTGGGCTCATACTTTATATAGAGGAAAAACAGATTTAAAGATGCTTCCCGTAAGTTGCCTGCTGCCATTTTCCATGGCAATTCATTAGCTGCTAGGAAAATGTAAATGGGCCCTTTGGAGCTATTGTTTTGACAGCCTTATGCTGGAATTTTGTCTTAAAAGTGCTACACAATGCAGTTATCTTACATGGATGAGGTTTGGCATATTTTAAGGTTTTGTGTTTGCTTTCTGTGTCAATAATACTTCTAGGAAAATAGGAAAGAAAACAGTCATTTGTCACATCTCTGGCAAACATTTCCCTCTGTTTTAGATAGCAAGCTAAAAAGCTTGGTTTTTTTTTTTTTTTGTTTATGAAGTTCACTCAGAAAATGTTATTTAATAAAGTTGCATCCAGATGATTCTTTTTGTATGTAACCAGATTTTTAAGCTCATAAAAGAATATTCTTGGTATTTCTAAAGCTGTGAACCAGTGATATAGTACGTGTGATTTTTACAGCTATATAATCAGAAGAGCTTTGGAGTCAGACTGTTTCTGAAAAAGTATTTTTAATTAGGGAAAGGTTTTGGGTTTTTTTTTGTAAATTAAAACTCTCTTACCTGTTCTATTGTTTTATCTTTCTGTGATGGCACTTCACAAAGAAAATGTGAGTTTGTATGTATTTCAGTTATCTTGAAGAGTCAGTTCATCTCCTGGTTCAATGTGATTTTTTTTTTTTTTTAATAGACTTCTAGTGCAGGTATAATTGTGTTAGCAGTGTCAGTTTAGAACTCACAGCAGTGTTTTCAAATCCAAAACTGCTTTCTCTTCTTTTGGCATGATTGTATAGAAAATAGTATCTTTTTGTTCATTAAAACTGTTAGAAATGTGCCACAGTGTGACTGTAGAATGCTGTGAAACTGTCACTGGGGCAGTCTGTGGGTCATGCTGGGTTTTTTTGTATTGTTTTGTTTTGTTTTGGTTTGGTTTTAATTCTCTTTTCTTTTGAGTACTCTCTGACTTTGGCCCATCGTATTTTTTTAAAATAAGATCCAGGCACTAGACTCTTTCAAGCCAAGCCAGGAAAGTGGTTCACAATGGGAATATTTGTGTTCTGTTTAAACCTACTCACCCAGAACGTAGTAAGTGGGTCACTTCCAGTCCAATATTTCTTTCAGAGCGCTGAGAAGTTCATAGTAGGCTCGTACCAGTGCTTCAACATCGTCTATGTATTCAACATCACAATGTATTTTTAAATGCATGAGCATTTGTTAGAGAAGGAGGAACTATTGAAGCCTGCCATTCTTAAACAGCTCCATTCTGATTGGAGTAGTTCCTTGCTGCTGAAATTGTATTCAAGAAGAAATTGCTTACCTTGGTTGCTTAGCTGATGTGTTTCCTTCCTGCCAAGTACTTCTTCAACACTGGAGTTATAAGGTCTTAATTCAGTATGGCCTTCCCTTTCATATTTGATCTTGTCAGGAAAGAATTTTGCTAATTTGGGGAGTGTCCCAAAGTGAGAGAAAAATAAAGCACTGCTTTTTATTTTTTTCCCTCACTTTTTCCACTCATTGCCCTTCACTGTTACTATTTGCTGTTCATGATGCAGGAAAACTTACTAGGGCTAAAAGATATTCCTGGAGTTTGAAGCACTAATGTTTTTTTTCTACTTCATTTCCAGAATAACCTTTCAGACCCTTAGGAGCAGCAGTATGTCCCCAGGGTCTGCTTTCCCAGTGTGGGCGATGGTGCAGTGCTGGGTGAGGGGAGGGAGCGGATGCAGGAGGCAGGATCGGGGGTGCCAGGCTGTCCCGTGGAGGCAGGTGTGCCATGGGTGCTGGGCACCGGCTTTTGGGGTGGGGACTGGAAAAGTGTGAGTTGTGCGAGGTTAGCTTCTGGGCAGGGGTGGATGCCAGTGCAGGTGCCAAGGCAGCTGATGGTGTTGCAGGGAGCTAAAGCCCCCTCAGCAATCTTCTTGCATCCATACATAGTCAGGCAGAAAGCATTTGGATAAGTGTCGTGAAAAATATGAGCCCTGAGAAGCCTGAAGTTACTTTTACATGCATCTGGGTATTTCTGCCATCAAATTCAGAATTGATTAGGCATAGGTATGGACCCATTTCTTCCCTCCATTGACTTGTACCACTATCATGTTTTCTGCTTGGTCCACCTGAACAGGAAGTCAAGTCTTGGCATTTACAGTTGTTAAGGAATAAAAACAGTGGAGCAAATTCACCCTACCTTTTTATTTGTACAAATCTAGAGTAAGTGAAGTTAGAAGTATATAGGGAAGTGAATTGAAGCTTACAGTTACATTGTACTATGATCCCCGATGGTTGAGATAATTGGAGGACTTCTCCCCAAGAACTGAGGATTTTCATGTTTATTTCTGTTCTGCTTTAGGGAGTGTTCCCCAGGTGCCCTTGAGGGCAGTCATCTGTATATGTAACCTGCCTCCTAGGAATTGGGTTTAAGGAGATTATTTAGCATGTCTCAGGGAGAATTTTCAGTGCACCTCTAGTTTACAGCACCTTGCAGAGGACACTTGGCAGAAGAATGAACAGACTTGGTGTTTCCTGCAGCATCCAGTTATCTGGTGTGCCAGGATAGGGATGGTGGTGATGATAGTGAAAAGAAACAACTTGCAGTCTTTTCTTTCAGGGTTGTTACTGTATAGGCTATAATGTCTTTTGCACCAGGGAATTAGGGATTTATAAAAGTGGCACAGCAAGAGCGGTACAATCACTGGGTACTAAGTGATCATATTATTACTGGGCACTGCTGGGAAATACGGAGCAGTCTCAAGAGCACTCCAGAAGTAAATGTGAAGCTGCTCATACTAGGAATATTTTCATAAGGTAATCCCATTGGGTTTTCTCCTGCTGGTGATATTTTGGAGAGGGGGACTAAAGGAGACTGTTTCTCAGCACCTACATGTGTTAAACAGAACTTACCTGCTGTGAAGCCAAATATTCAATATATGCCATAATGATCCTTTAATTTGAGCGTAATGACTGTGTAATTCTGACAGCAGCTTAAGTAGGTAACCCAAAGGAGCCTCTGTAAAGATTTCATCATGATTAACTCATTTGTCATTAACTGTGGTATAGAATTAGTGTGGATTGAGAATTGCATTGCAGTTTACCAAAATACAAGATGGAAAATAGCTAGCGAGCCATCTGACAAGGAAGATCTATCACTGCATGAGAATTAAAATCAGCAAAGCAAATGACAGGACTTGATATAGCTGCTGACCTAATGTTTCTTCAAGCGTCTGAGAAGCATGATAATTCCAGTGCAAAAATAAGTGTGTATGTGTGTGTGTCTACATTATGCATAGTTTTAAATCATCCCTCCCACATTTTAAAAATACATGAATAGTTAACTCGCTGGCAGCAAAGTTTTGAACACTGTTTGCCGTGACAGCTGTTCGGAAACTGGCTCTGTGGCAGGGATGAGACAGCCGACTTCTGGCAAGTTGGCAGCAGCTCCTGGCAGCAAATATGAGCCAACAAAGGGGAATGACCATGTCAGCTCAGTGGATCCCACTCACTAAACCCTCGTGGCTGTGTGGTAGTTAACACTTGGTGCTGCATTGTCGTGGTAGCTGAAGAATGTGGAAAATGCAGGTTAAATTTTAAAAACAGGCAGAGGCCCAGTGTTGATTGGATTTGGACACTTAGCAGTTGTAAGCAGCTGGTCTGCTGTGGTTTAAACGTATTATGTTCAGTTTAGTTTAACTGATGTTTTGTCCTTTTTCTTTTGACTTCATTATGATATCTAGCCCACTGTCTGTCTTTGGACACTTAGACTCAGAGCATCTCAGGGCAAAGACTGCTGTTTCCTCGGTGCTTACAGTCCCTGATAGATTGAGGCTTAGATCTTGAGGCCCCATGTAAAACTGGTGTCATTAATGATGTTTAGTAATAACCAGCTTCTGTAGTGCTGAAGTATATTTTTCTCATTCTTGTGCTACTTTGTATATGTCCTTTATGAATATTCTTTCACTGAAAGCAATAGGAACTTTTTATAACCTAAACATACTTTTGGAAACTCAAAGGTGTGGGGAAATCATTACTAGGCAAAAATAAAACTTTAATGGATGTGCAAACAGACTGTAAGCTTAAGCACCTGATGGGATACAGTGGGAAAAAAAGGCTTCAGGAAGCTTGCAAAACAGACCTGTGCACACTCCCAAGTTTCAGTTAAACCCTATCTGCAATTTTGTGGTGATTTTCATTTGAATGTGTGATTTCACTTGAGTCTGAAAGTGATATAAATCAGAAAATAAGCATGTAATCTTCCTGTTTGAAGAGACTTTTATATTGTGGGAGAGAATGCCATAGGCTTTCACACGTGATAATCCTGTTCAGGAAGTGAGGAAGAGTAGGAAAAATCAGCAGGCTGGAGAGAGTTTGTAAGAGCACAAAGTGACTACTGCAGCTTTTAGTTTCCTTAATATACACGAAAGCTGAAAAGCTGGGCTTGGGATGCTTTAGGAAAAGCAATGACTAGATTTTAAAAAGAAGAGAAACCCAAGCCATGCTAGTGTGGAAACCTGTCCATTCTGCAGCCATCCTGCAGGCACCACTCCCAGGAAAAGAGCGTTTGACTGTAGGGCTGGTACCCTAAATGGGAAGAATGGTGGTAATGGTAGGCTGTAGTAAACTCTAGTGAAAAATAAGTACCTGATTGGCAAACAGTTTTCTAAATTGTATTTGTATATTGGTCTTGGCATAATTTCCTGTTGTTGCATTGCATGAGGAGCAGAAGTATTATTCCTGCAAATAAGATTTCATTGTCTGTCTGCCATGATCCCCCATCTTTTTCACAATGATACTGGAAGGAATACAATACGGATGCCTAATGTAATATTTAGCTTGTATTAGATTTAATTATAAGAATCCATTGGAATTTCTATTTTGCAGGAAATTCTTCTAAAAAACCTACACCTTTTAGAAACTAGCACTCCACAGAAGGGATAAAATTATTTAGGAATAAGATCATTTGTTTAATTTGTATAGGAAGCTGCAAACACAAAGCTATGGTTCTTGGCTCAGCCCTTGCCTCCTGATTCTCCCAGGCCACTTGCTCACTGTCATCTCTAGCAAGAGTCAAACAGTCTTGGGAGCTGGGACCTCCAGCACAGGGAACTTCTTGAGGCAGTGACCTCCAAGAGGCTTCTGTGGCAGGGCTTTCCTGGAACTGCAGTCCCTAGAGACCTCAGGATTCATGATGTGGAGGCAGTCCAGATGGCAGGACTGCCTGGAGACACTGCAATCTTTGTTTCCTTTCAGGTCACCAGCCAAGCTGGCAGGAAACCTGGCAGGCTTTTGACAGGACCTGCTCCTCTTGCAGCCAAGTCACATATTGATCACCATGCTGTTGTCCGTTCTCGTGTTTTTTTTGTATTTTGACCAGAAATTCTATTTTGGGACCTGAAAACCTTTCCAAAAAAAGAGGTTCACTTAAACATGGAAGTTTCCACAAAATTTTCCATTTTCAATGAATTTGCATTGTGCCTAAATCCCTACCCGACTCCTTTTTATCCTATTCCTAGCATGGGCTGCTTGCTGCATGGCCATCAGCTGCAGTTCTCCACAGGAAAATGCCTGTTCCAAAAAATCCCTTTTGGTCTATCTGGAAATGAAGCAGAAGATGAAAGCTGGGTCTTATGCTCTCTGTACAGACTTATGTCTGTCTGACATCAAAATACTGGCCCTACCTTAAGTTTTCATACAAAAGCTAACCTTCAGTTTTCCTCATGTAACTTTCATATCTGCTTTTTTCCCTCTTCTCTGTATTTATGGTGTTACCCCCTCCTTTTCTTTTTCTTTTTAAGACATGAAACTACTTCCACTTGAAGTTAGAGGTCAGACCTCTGCTTGTATAAACAGGCTCCAAGACATGGATTTCAGGAAACTCATAGATTTGTTTGTTTATTTGTTTATTTTCAGGAATGTTAATGAAATTTTAAAGGTGATACAGCAGTCTAGCAACTTTGGTTTTTGCCCAAAGAAATAGGAGGGTGCTAGAGACTGGTAGCTTCCTTTTATGAAATTGTCTTTATAGAGGTGGCTTCTAGCCCAAAAGCAAACCATTTATGATGCTTAGTGGTGCTGGGATGGTTTGCCAGAATGGATGTTGGAAATAGATTTTGTTGATTGACGGGGTAAAAAATACGCAACCGACATTTGACTAAAACTTGTGCTGCAAAAAAAGGTGATTGGCAACATGTTTTAAACAAACTTCAGAAAGATGACATCAGTGATGAATATTTGACAAAGAAAATTATTATTTCAGTGGGCAAGTATGTGATTCTTTAGTATTTGCTATGCCAGAGAGATTAACATTAAGACATTATAATTATAATTTGTTGTGGCAGCTATATTTAAAATCAATTCTTACTTGCTTCTTAATCTTTACCTTATGTATACTTTGTAATGAGGCATCAGGATGCTGAGTACTTTTTTTTTGTTGCTGTATTTAGAGAATATGGGATGATATACCAAGGGTATAAATACAGGTCTTGTTTCTGTCTTGACTCTTATATTCCCTTGAAATAATTGCTTGCTGTCTTTTAAACCACATACAAATATTACCAGGATCAAGAATCACTTTCTTGCCAACAGGGCCAGCAAAAATTTGAATGTGCAGTTTCATTAACTCTTTTATAAACTGTTTTGAAATTGGGCAGATGAACCTTATTGTTCTACCCTAATATATATATATTTAATCTTTTTTCAGTGGTTTGTTTGGGTGTGTTCTGAAATCTCTGCAGTGCTTCTTTAACTGTAAGTGAACATGCTCCTCTTGGATTTTTTTTTTTTTTTTAAAATGGTACATTTTCTGAGCAGCACAGTAGGATAAAAAAACTTGTGCTGCAGCTTCTCCTGTCAGACTTAAAGAAACGTTCCTTGGAAAAAGTGACCAAATGCTGTAAGTTCCCTCTCACACTGTTTTTATTCATATCCTTAGTGCCCCTGGACTCAGGAAAACATCCCTGTGTGAGCCCACCTGCCAGCAGCTTCAGTCTGCTAAGTCAGTCTTGGGCTGCCTCGGGAATGCTGAAGTAGCTTGTTCTTGTGTAGAGAAGTAACTTCAGAGCACCCTGCAATGTGCCCAGAAATACTTAAGCCTAGTGTAGCAGCTCTTTGCTGACTTGGGAAGTCTCCTGCTTTGAAGAGAAGACTCACACTCCTAGTCCCTGTCCCATCTTCCTTCCTGTGGTGCTTATATTTCAGATTTTAGCAGCATCATAGTCTCCCTCCTGTCCTAGGAGTGGATTTCCTCTACCAGACTTTGCTGGTGCTGTTCCATTTACCAAATTTGCCTGGCACACAGGGTCCCAGAGTTGAGGAGAGGCTATGATTTAGGGCAGGTGCCACAAGGTAAAACACACTTAAGTGTGTCACTGGTACCTTAGCCCTGCCATCATGGATCCCCATGGGGTCCCAGGGCACACATCCTGATTTACCTGGAAAGATGAAGAGTTTGGTGTTCCCTCTGAGGTTACACCACCTTTAGCAACATATTTTCTGTCATTTAGCATGATCATTTCTATCATCTCCCTCACTGAGCCAATGTTGCTGGTCAAGAAAGGTGATGGCAAAGGACTTGGGGAAGAAAGTACTAAATGCCACAAGAAAGTTCTGCAAGATAACGTCCAGACCATAACCAAGCCAGCTCCTCATCATCTGTCTTGCATCCTGGATGTGAAGCACATTTTAGGTGTCATTTGCAGAAACTCACATAGTTTGGAAAGGTGATTTCAGAGTGTGCTCCAGGTGGCTGTCACCTGTACCAAGCATACCAAATGGAAGATTGTGACTGCTATGGGTACGCATTGTCTATGCCATGAAGTGTCAAGGTTGTGCCCTGTACAGAGCTGGAGGCCAAACTGGTCCTCTAATCCTAAAGGTTTCCATATTCTCAGACCAAGGTTAGCAGGTTCTCCATCTCGGAAACCTTTTATCTGCCTACTTTGATCCCAGTTTCACAATCCAAGAGATGTCTTTCCCCATAACCTATAGTCCTCCTATTCTGTGTTAGTTCTCAGCACCTTGGTCTTAACATAACTTTTAATTTTAGATATTCCTAATGACATTGTCTGTGCTTGCTAAGTTTGAATAACACATTATGAATGCAACCACCTTCAGTAAGCTGTTTGAGAAACCTTGCACTTGAGAAACCTCTAGTCAGTGGAAACTTTTTCATGGTACTTCAGTTGACACTGAATCAGGCTTTTAGTAATTATATATCAAAATTAAATGTCTGTTTGAAAATTCAAAAAGCCACAAGGTTATATTGTAGGAGTTGCTGTTTGTTTTACCAAAAAGTTAAAAAAACTTTTTCACTTTAAGACCAATTATCTAATATTATTTGTACAGAGCACAGCTGGTGTCCTGGTGATATCTCTGCCCCTTTGATTTCACAGCCTGACCTTGCTGTCCTCACACACCCAGATCTCCCTTTATATCTGTGTATGCTTCAGCGCAGGGGCTAGAAGGATGACACTATGAAGTGTTTCAAGCCCAGTATGCTTTTCCCGTGGATCAGATCATATCCATGAAATGGAAAATACCCATCATAGTAAAGGAGGCAAATAGTAATTTACAATTCCACTTAACTTCTGAATAAATTTATAAATACCTTTTTTTTTCCAGTCATGTGGCTGGTTCAGGAGGAAAGTTTTCAGTAGATTAGCAGCATCACAATCTTTGTACACCTTTCCATAGATTATGATTTATATACTAATTTCTGTGATTATGTATACTATGTCTGCTAGAAGTAGCTCCCTATTAATTTTTTGCTTTCAGCTTCTTGAAAATAATGTCTTGTTGATAATATATGATCTCTGTATAATGGGATGGTAGTTCTTCAGTACTCTTTTTGACATCTTCACATGAACATATACCTTCATACTATTTTCACGTGAAACTTTGGTGTCAGTTATTTGTCTAGTTTACTGCCATCCCTTGATATGTAAATCTCGTTTGTGAAACATCTGTCCTTCATCTCTCAGCTGCAGTTAAATAACATGGATCATCTGAAATAACTAAGCTTTCCTTACCTAGTTTACCAACAAAGAGCTGGAATCCCCTAAAGAGTTAGACAGTCTTTGTGCTGCCTTTCAAAACTTCAGTATTAGCATAGTTAAATTGTCTTCCTTGATGGGTTATTATTCCTTTCAGATGTAGATCTGAACAGAAACTGGAAGGAATATAGTCTAGCTCTCACACTGATTTTCTTCTTGAATACTTCATACTCTATAAAAACGAACACTGATGTCTTTGTGGTGTTCCTACAAGGGGATAAGTACAATTGGGTCATCCAAGAGCAGTAGATGGACCATGACATTACCTATTCAAACAGTAGCCTCTGTGTCTTTGCCAGCAAATCCTCTCTGTGCACAACAAACCTACTGTTTTAGCAAGTTACACAAGAGATTCTGTCCTCAGATTTTATTTAAAAGTTTCCTTGAGAAGATTAATTTATTTGTATGAATATTTACAAAAAGGCCCAAAGAGATACAGGAAATAACTGTAGAGATGCTCATTGTTAGAAGAAGAGCGTGTTATTAACTTAACATACTAATCGGCAGGAATATTCCACAAGTGCCCTTCTTGGTACACAACCACACAGTGAGTGACTGAAACAGCTAAGCAGAAGGTCTATGTTCCTTACCAGGGAGGACATGCCTCCTTCTTTTGGCTAGGAGGTATAGTAGGATGTGAATAAAAATACAACTCAAAGGCACCAAGCCAGTAAAAGATCAGAGTGGGGCCATCATGGTCAGGGATTCTGGAAGATTTTTAAGAGGCATTTTAGAAAATGAAGCTTGGGCAAGAAAAAGTCCATTACCATGTGTAGGGGAATATCATGCAAATAGTCAAAGTGGAGACTTAGTCTCAGCCTAGTGCACGTCAAAGCAGCATTATCTTCACCTCACTGCTATCGAACCTCTGGTCTCCTCCCCACCAAATTTTCACTGGAGAGAAAAAAAGGTTTTCAACCAGGATAGACACTGCTGCTGCAGCTCCTCAGCGGTAGCACTCCTGTCCTGTCCAGCTCTGATCTCATTTCAGTCAGGCACAGCTTTGCCCCTCCTTACCCACCAAGGTTTTTCACGGTCGCTCAGTCTTGCTTTCTGCTATGTTCTGGCCTGCCATTGCCCTAGGAGGTGTCTGATAACGAGGAGGAGGATTGCTCCTACCTCTTACAGCAAGATTCCCATCAAACGCCATCATCAGGGACTGATAAGCTATCACCCGCCTGCAGTACACAGAGCAGGACCGTGAGCCTAGGGCCTGCAGATCTCTGCTTTACCTCCCTGCCTGCCCTTGCTGCGGCAGGACCTGGTGGGGGGGCTGAGCCAAGACCTGAGTGCTGCTGACCCCGGCTCTGCTCTCCCCAGGGCTGCTGCCCCAGCCTGTGAGTCGCAGGGAGGTGGCCAACTGGAGCTGGACTGATGGATGTGCTTGCGAGAGCCCTACAGCTGTCAGCCAGCCGCTCACCCTTCTCTCTGGTTTCTCTACCCTTGATATGTTTGGAGCAGCTGGTGGGGGCACAGACCAAACAGCTGCAGATTTGCCTTTCTTTTGCGTCATGACCCACTCAGGGTGTATTCCTCAGAGCAGGACTGGAAGGAGTACACCTCAAGAGCCCCCTCTCTCTTGCTTTCAATTCTCTGATGCTGTCATCCTCACAGCTGACAGTGTTCTTCTCCCACACCATTTCTTGGCATCCTGCTGAAAAAAAGGGACCGTCAAGTCTCTAGGATGTGATCTTGGGAAGAAGAGCCACAAGAGTACAACACAAACTGCCTCGAATCAGAGAGTAACTAAAACCCCCCAATGTTTATTGTTTAAACCCTGGACTTTAAAAAAGCTGCTTTTGGGGAGGAAAGCATTTCTTTGTCCGCTGTGTACCTCTGTGAATATAGGGAAGAATCAAGGGAAAGAAAAGGTTTGTAAGAGGGTGGCAGCTTCCAACCCTCTATCTTTGGCAGTGAGCTGTGCATTATTTGTTGCAGAAGAGTAGCTAGCAACTCTGCTTTTAATGGCTGAGATAATCCTAGTGCAACTTGCTGCCTTCATGTATCTTCTTTCAAGGAGAGCAATTTTTGAACTATTCACTCTGTTTTCCAATCATTGTCATTGTTTGCGACATCTCAGAGAGCATCTTGGTGAGCTGCAGGGCTCTCAGTTTACAGGTGGA
The DNA here is from genome assembly GCF_000737465.1 of Haliaeetus leucocephalus. NCBI lineage: Eukaryota > Metazoa > Chordata > Aves > Accipitriformes > Accipitridae > Haliaeetus > Haliaeetus leucocephalus. Next base: position 140,823 of record NW_010972931.1, read on the forward strand.
GGATCGCCAGGGAGCCAGGGGCTGCCAGCTCATCTGAGAAATAATGTGAGATAGCTATCAGACAGCTATGGCTTGTAGCAGTATGTTCATTTATGCTGGCAACTAGATGCTCACTACAGAGTCCTTTTACCTCCTGTATTAAGATCATTATCCTTTTTACTAATGTAAAGTGCTCTGATGTTGGCTAACTACCATGAAATCACTTGTAGTTTGATAACTGTGAATAAAAATACTTATTTACAACATAGAAAATAGATTATAGTTTCAAATATTCATACAAAAGAAGGAAACAAAAAGAAAAACAACAGCAAAGCAAAAATTGCTATTAGTCTGTTGATAAAAAGTTGAAATCTGAAAAACCTCCTTCCTTCTATCCGGCTGACTTGCTGCAGAAGTTTTCCTGAGCTGCGTAGTCAAGGGCACTGTTTTTTTCTGCCTTATGTCTCAGATTGCATGCAACAGATTGCACCCTTCCTGGTGAGGAATGCCACCTTTTAGTGCCCATCTCTTTTTTTTTTTTTTTTTTTTTTTTTTTTTTTTTTTTTTTTTTTGAGGTCTGCAGGGGTCCCAGTCACATTTATACCTCTTCAGAGTATGTTAATATGTCACTTACCCAGGATGTAGGTCTTCAACCCTCCTGACATACCGCGTCCCTTTGGCACACGAGGAGCTGTGCACTCTACTCCATAGGTCTATTATCAGCAGCTTAACTCAGTGAGGAAAATCTTCTTTCCAGCCTTGTCACCCCCAGTCTCACTGTGAAAAGTCTGCACCTACTGCATTGTATTTTTCTATCACCTTTTAAACTGATGAACATGTTTCATGCCAACAATTAAGTGGGATTTTTGCACACAGCTCATTACCAGGTGTTGACTGAGACCTGGTACAAGGATGCTTAACAACCCTGAGATGAGAATACCTATAGGTTAACTGATCTCCTGAATTAGTCTTTGAAGGAACCTGTTTACTCACTTTTTGACCTGTGCCAACTTTGAGGTATTCTAACTGCGTTTATGCATTTTAGACTGAACCACAGAAAATCAGCTATAACTTGTCTTCTGTATTATGTATGATATCCTAATCAAAAGGAGAAAAATGTTAGAGGCGCATCAAAAAAAAATAATTCTTAATATCACAAAGCTTTGGACCTTTCCATATTATTATTGTTATGTCTGCATGCTAAGCCTTTATAGCTTTTTTTGTAAGTTTAAAGTCCATTTTTGAAATTTGCTTCTGATGATTAAATGCATCCCAATATGAAACTATCTTTAGCAAACACTCTAAATACATGTTCATTTCAGACACTATAATTAGGTTCAGCAAATGCCAACATTTTTTAGCAGATGTGATTATTTTTCTCCTTAAAATATAAGGAACTGAATTCAGTAAACCTATGTTAATGCAACATTTGATTTACATAGATGGAAGACCCAGAAGGACTGATAGTAAAAGGTGCTGAGCCCTATCCACTCTCAACTTCAGCCAAGGCCATAAGATCAGACCTAGAGCTGGTGAAAAAAATCCCACTAATTTCTCTAGTCAAATTAGAATTACCTACCGCTATGTTGTCCTTGAATTTGACAAAAATACGTTGGTAATGATAAGGAAAAGTGGATTTGAAATGACAAAGATATTGAGAAATGGATAAGTGCATAGTCTCTAGTTAACACCAAGTTCAACAGGAGCATTTGAAAGATGTTATGCAAATTATTCTTGGTGTGCTATGCTTAATTGTTAATTCTTTTTTTTTCCAAGATAGCTCAGTTATGTCATTTTCCAATAATCTTAGGTCATTCACTTTAAAGGGTTTAGCTTTTCTCCCTTTGAAGGCAATGACAGAATCCCTACTGATTTTGAGGTTATAATCTAAGAATTCTGAAAGAATAGTTTGTAGTCAGTGCCAACTTTCTCTTCTTCTAAGAATTTACAGCATTGAGTGGCAATCCTTGGAGATTCCAACATAATGTATTTTGGGTGAAGGGTGAAGGAAATAACTTCTCATGCAGTTTGCCCTGTGCCAGGATGGCAAGGTGCTGAATATTTCTTTCCTTTCTCAAGGAAAATCCTGCTGTAAATGAAAGCAAAAAAAGTCTTGTAAATTGGTTGGAATGATGTGATTTACCCCTCTGGATAATTCTTTTTTATAGACATGTTTTACCCCATTAGTTTGTGTGTTTCTTTTTTGTTACCTTCTCAGGTGTCCCTTGCTATTTGAAATAAGAGGTAATTACTACTGTATTTCCAAGAAAAGAATATTAGAATAGTAACTACTTTTCTAATACAGTGTTTGATTGAGAGAAGAAGTGTTCATTTGAGAGCAAAGAAATGAATCTTCTGTTTGTTATGAACAGCCAGCCATTCCAGTAAGAAAAGAAATGCATTATTCTGTAAGAATAGGTTTCAAATCACTGGGGAATGAAATATAACATGAAGTACATTATTATAAAATAGAAAAATTGGGATCCAGCTATCTGAATTTTCTCTAAATTTAGGTAGTGTGCTATTTATTGCTGCTTTAGTGGTATGTGCAGCGACTGTACAAAGCTGCCTTACTCTTTGCTTGTTCATGTGTAAATCAGCTGCTCACTGAGTTGAGGAATTTTGTCTTTATTTTTCATGTTTGTACAAAACACAGAAATCTGACCTGAATATTTCATTTATTTCTGTTTGGAGGAACTGATTATCAAGGTATCTTGTATTTATTGATTAATCCTCAGCGCTCTCCACACCGTTCTCAGTCTGCGTTTGGGGAATCCTCCTTTTTTCTGTTCTTACTCACTGGCACATCAGCTGTGACCTGTCCACTGCCCACATGGGAGAAGTTCTTTTCCACCGTCTTTTTGATTGCCTTTGTTTATGGCCTCACTGGCTGCCCTTAATTTGACCTCAGATAATTTTATTAAAATTACATTGTTCTACTGCTTTCTCGGTGCCTTTGATAGTTGTGCATGCCTCTATTTCCTAGCTTCTTTATATACCTCTCATTCCCCCTCTCCTTCCCCTAACAGCTGCCCAATTCTTGTTAGCTCCTCATTTATTCTCTGCTAATTTGAGAATGAGATGTAATTCTGTTATGTTCATGCTGAGTGCAGTGAATCAGGCATCTCTCTTGTTCACTGAGTTTATCTACTTGTCCATGTCATCTTCAAGCTATACCATGGTATCTTATATCATGTCAAAAGTTCTTATCATCATACCTTTTGACTTGATTATCGTTCTCATCAATTCAGACTCTCACCTGGTCTCTGTGATCAGAATGATGAATTCCTTAAGTGTTGACGCAGACAAAGAAAAAAGAGGAAATAAATAAATAAATAAATATGGCCATCAGAGACTGGAGAAGGCACAGAATCAGAGTGATTGCCCCAGCTGCATGTAGCTACACTGTGCACATCTGGCAGCACTGTCAATTTATTAAAAGTGACGTTTATTTTTCCACACCTTGCACCCCTTCCCTCCCTAAGTTCCATTTCTGCTCTGTGCTTCATTCATAAGAAAAAATTGGGAGCCAAGTATACATTAACAAGTTATGCTGAGTTACATGAAGAGTGGAGTGCAGAAATGCTCTGAAAAAGAAGCAATATTGTATTTAGCATGAGATAAAAAGGACAGTAGACAGATCAGAAAATAAAATAGGTCTTGGGTAGCCCTTTTTGCCTAATTTCAGTCTTTGCTTTTTGGATTGTCTTTTATATAATTTAATAATATGCTATTTTGATTACAGTGTTTATACTGAAACTAGTATGTGTATCATATTTGTCTGTACAATAAAAGCTGTCCAATATTTATCTTGCATCTACAGAACTCCCCTCAGTATCTTGTAATTTCAGTTAAAACTTAGATCTAAAATTTACTCTATTATTAGTCTATAGTACTTGCATATGGTGCAAGTATCTTGTTTTTTGGTTGGTTTTTTTGGGATGTCATGATTGGCTAATTTAAAATACTGTCACTTCATCGCCCCTTACAAATCTTCAACATAAATTACTTCTTTTTCTTTTTTCTTTGGAATACCTAGTATTAGACTTATCCCTGAGGTTACCAATTGCTACATCATCTGCTGTGCTGTCCTCCAGTCCCAGAAGAGTCTGATTCTGTCATTTCCTTCTTCAGCTTTTTCAGCTGTCCACATTACTATTTCCTAAATTAGGAACACTCTCTATCTTAACTTCTTCTGCAGTCCTTCCAAGTTTTCTCTACTTACACTTCAAGATTTACACTGTTGTAGTAACATTCGCCCTGATAAAGGATACACAAATTACTCTATTCTATTCTTGGCTTTATTTCCATCCTCTGGTGCGGTCATTATTTGTCTCCTGGTTTTAAAACTATCAAACCAATTAGAAGAGAAAAAAATAGGGATACAATGCAGTGAGTCATAGCATTTGCTAATTATCAGGAGGATAACAATACACTTTTTATGTTGAACTGAATTCTTACCTTTGTCTGTTTCTTCCCTGAATATTATAAACTTAAAAAAAAAAAAATCTATCTGATGATGTAGTAACTATTTACTACTGGACATTAATGGTTTTTTTTTCATTTTTTCTTGTATCTGGTGGTTGTGATGGCTGTCATGTTTTTCTGCTTATCATTTTAACACGTGTCTTGATAGTTTCTTTTTAGTCCCATAAGGGACTTTTCATGTCAAAAGTCTGCAGCTCCTCTCTGTAACATGATTACATCAAATCTAGTAAGAAATCTAATTTAAAAAAACATATACACAGATTGTAATGAAGAAATTAATTATTGAGTCGCTGCCAGTGCCAAAGATAACACTAACCATATATGAGACTATTGGGATTTCTTTCTTGTATTTGGCCTTGTTATTACTCTGTTCTGGGCTCTCCCACCACAAGTGGTAGCTTCATCTTGTTCAGTTAAGGAACTGCTAGAGGTCTACATACAGCCTAAAAATGGTCCTTTTGGGTGTGAGAGGAAGCAAGTAGTACTCTCAAATGGCACGTAACTTCTACTGGTAATTTTGTAAACTTCATCAGTATGGGGTAATAATGTCCTGTGATTTTAATCCACTGTTTCCAATCCATTAAAAAATAGTTACGGATTAGTCCACCCATATACATTCGGTTATAACAGTAAATGGAGAAGAAGAAAAAGGATTTTTTCACTTTTCTTGTTCTGTAAGGGTTTGATCCAGTGGTAGCAGAATGGGAGGAAAATCACCTACTTTCTGAAAAATCAAGGCGTTTCCAGTGAAATGGGAAAGCAGGAAAGTGTGCAAAGGTTGGAGGAAGAGAAGAGGAAAAGTCGTCTGGTTCTCTAGGGGTCAACCACACTCTGAGTGACTGAGCGATTAGATTGGGTTTGTCGCTGCTATCTATGGAGTTAACCTCGCATCCATCTTACAGGCCAGTTCATCTGAAAATTTATGCAGAAAAGCTGCTGTGTTTTGTTCTGCTGTGACGCATGTAGAGAAAATTAGTGTAGAGTCCTTCTTGCTAAGTATCTACGTCTGTGTTGTGGTTTAACTCCACAGACAGCTGAACACCGCACAGCCGTTCACTTGCTCTCCCCCAAGGTGGGATGAGGCAGAGAATTGGAAAAAAGGTAAACCTTGTGGGCTGAGACAAAGACAGTTTAATAGGACAGAAGAGGAAGGGAAAATAATGTTAATGATAAGAGAATATACAAAACAAGTGATGTGCAATGCCGTTGCTCACCACCCACTGACTGATGCCCACCCAGTCCCTGAGCAGCGGGCCACCACCCCGCAGCCAACTCTCCCCCCCCCTTTATTGTTCAGCATGACGTCATATGGTCTGGAATATCCCTTTGGTCACTTGGGGTCAGCTGTCCTGGCTGTGTCCCCTCCCAACTTCTTGTGCACCCCTAGCCTCCGCTGGCAGGGCAATATGAGAAGCTGAAAAGTCCTTGACTTAGTATAAACACTGTGTAGCAACCACTGAAAACATCAGTGTGTTATCAACATCATTCTCATCCTAAATCCAAACTACAGCACTATACCAGCTGCTAGGAAGAAAATTAACTCTATCCCAGCCAAAACCAGGACAAGCTGCTACGGCTCATCCCTAGTTTCCTGATGAGCATACAACTGCCAGATGTTGTCTGAAGAGTGGCTTGTTGGCAGCTGGATAGCATGGCCAAGGATTGATTGCTAAGCAGTATCACTTGTCAAAATGTATGAGCAATGTTAATGTTACTCTGCATTCTGTTTTTTTTTTTTTTGTCTGCAGTCTTAAACCCTTAAGTAATGCAATGAAATTGTAACATCTGAAGGAATATAGCAAGCTTTGTTGCACTGAATGAAAATGGCATAAATGGGGAGTATCTGTCATGTTTTTAAAACCAGTAGTTATGGTGTTTTTCTCATTATTCAAATTGCTTTCAGATAGTTCTGCATTTCTCTATCAAATCTTACAGTTCTATGTGAATTATAAAATACTAAGATGATAAAAATATTAGGTGTTCAGTTGTTTGTGACACCAGAAGACACTGGAAGAGTAAAAAAATAGTTACATGGCATGAATACAATACAGCATGTCAGTTCTTGGCAGTAAGAACTTATTTGAAGCAGCATTTTTGTTTGCTAGGTTATTGTAGGAAACATTTCATAGGTGCTTTTTCTAGGACAAGCTTTGAGCCTTGGAAATTGAGATGTGGAAGCAGTGTCTACTCTGAGATGATCCGTAAATGTGTGTTTATCTTAAGACAAATAGCTGTCCTGGTGATGGCTGGCCAGTTCCAAGATTCTATTTAAAAAATCTGTAATTTCATTGAATGCTGGATTTGTACATAGCATGAAAGTGGCTGTTTTCTTTCTATAGGGAGAGCTGGCAACAAATTTTTCCTGAAGGGCTAAATTTATCTTGTTTTCTGACCTTGATTATATTTTATCTCTATTTTTGGTGAGCTGGACAAAATCAAACACATTAAGTGTTTTATCACCAGGTTTAATACCAGCTCAGTCTTTGTCCTCCAGTCTAAGTACACTTGTGCCACTTTGTAGACTTAAACACTGGTGTAGTCTTCTGGAAACCAGTGGAGCTGTGAGTGAAAACATGACAATGTTCCCTAATGTTCAGACAAAGCAGTTTTACAATGCACTTAGAGCTTGTCCAGATGTACTTCCATAGTTTACATGGTTGGATTTTAAGTGTCATTCCTAGCTTTTGGTTTTTTTCTTCAGAATTCCTTTTTCATTGCTGGAGTTCAGTCAGGAGAAAATACCTAACATGACTAATATCCTCTTTCTTGTGAATAAGCAAATTGTACAATTTGCTTTGTAAAATCAGTGACAACAAAATATTCCCTCCTTTGGACTCATGTCAGAATCCTAAATCCTTCTTTTTGTTCTCACACCTGAAATCTTTGCTTATGATATGGACATCCACCACCACGAGTGTTGCAATTTCTTTTCTGTTTGTTTTTTCTTTACTTTCCAGCCTAGCAAAAGGTTGCAGTGGAAATCATGCATCTTACCAACAGGTGGACCAGATTTCTTCTGCTTCAGTGCTCCTATTCTGGCTTCCTGTTGCCTTACGGTTAGCTGCCACTTCTCAAGGTCCATCCCGTCTCTGCATTAGCATTTATCCCTTGTTCTCATTTCTTTTCATTCTCCATTTAATTCCCTTTACTCTGTCTAGTGTTTTAATTTCAATGTTTCTGTGGGACCTTTCCTCCATCTTAATTTTTGTGCTTTAATGCTGCCCTTCAACATGCATCAGAACTTTCTGCTGACAGCAATATACAATGCTGTCTTCTTTCCATTTAAACTTTCACTTCTTTTGCAAAGCCCACTGATGATAATTACCCATGTAATAAAAATAAATATTTTATATAATTAAAACATTTTAAAAAGCACATGTGACAGTCTAAAATGAAAGGCCTTTTGAGGTAGCTGTTTGCCAGGTGTCACCTCTTGAAAAGTTGGTGCCTTTCTTTCATTCACCAGCGGGTTGTCATTCATACTCGAGCACATAATCACACCTTTTTGGCGCGTGGACTCCCAGAGCAGGGGAGAGGCCACAGTGCCCTGCTGCAGGTGGGTACATGCCACTCCACAGACTTGCACAGTCCAAAGATCCGGCTAAAAGGCACAATCCCCAGCTACAGCGTAATGTTGCAGACCCTCCCTTCTGCAAGAGCCCCACGTGCTTCCCTGCTTACATGGGCTAGTGCACATTAGGAGAGAAGAAATTGGAGATGTGTTAGCCGTGTAGATAGCAGGACTCTGTTCCCAGTTGGTCTGAAGTAAGTATGTGTTCAAGAGTTTATCCTGTACCTTGACACTCTCTGTAAGGGACTATGGTTCTCTCCCGCTCCTTGCAGGATGGAGTATGCAGTCTAACCTGTCACATAAATGCTAAGTTCCACCATCCTAAATTTTCACTATGGCAATTCAATAGATAAACCACATATATTACAATCTGAAATGAGACAGATCCAAATACTTTTTCTGCCATATTTTTTTCAAGGCAAAATCAGAAATGTTTCTTCTTCCTTTTATCTCTGTCTTCAGAAAAGCATCTTTTGTCCGTTGCTCCCATTCACCAGTGTTTACTGATAGTCCTCCTGGTTTTAGCCAGCGTGGGTTGGTGGAAGCATGATGTTATTAGACACAGCAGTCTGTCGGCCTGACAGTACCACCAGAGATGAACCTGTCAGGAATGTCTCCGCCAAAAAGTATTGCTCAAAGGGCTTTTTGTCAGATTACTTGACACTTGCTTATGAAATATGACTAACATTGCCTCTTAAAACACTCTGTATGTTTATTTTATAATCCATATGGCCCAAACTGGCCTTGTGTTATATAGGTGTGAAAAAAAGTCTGGATAAATTTAATTACTTTGGACTTCTGAGCTTTACAGTAAAAAGTTTCCAAGGTAATGTAATTACTGTATTGTGTTTTATATAGTTTATCCCTATTTCCCCTGGTTATTTCTAAATATTTTTTTCTCTTTCTTTTGAAAAATGATGTTTTCAGGAAAAAAACCACCTAAATAATTAGTCCTGCAAAACTATTGCTGTGCATATTATACCTAAAACCAGATTTGAAATATGTGGCTGTTAGGAGCCGAGAGATTTCACCTAAGGGTTTTGCTAATGGATCACCAGAAGCCAGTGAATATATATCTTTCTGCTCTTGTGGCAACTTTGCAGAATAGTTAGTAGAATCTGAATTAGTAATCCTCAGACCCTTTTCTCTTTGTAGGCAATTTAACAATTTGTACCTGTTAAAAATGGTATGTATACAAAATAGTAGGTAAGAACCTTTCAGGTGAATAAAAGATTTAAATATGGCTGGGCTATGAGCTCCCTTTTACAAGAGCTCTCAGTGAATTGATGATTGTGGTAAGCATGACACATGGCAAGCAAATGTAAATCTTCACTGAGCACTGTTTTCTTTAATTATTTATTTTATAAAAATATTTTACTGTAGTTCTGCTGTAGGTTTCTCGAAGTAGTAACCAAATTCCTGGGTGACTGTTTTTGGAAAAGTAATGCAGGAATTGTGCTCAGAGGATGATGCAGCCTGGGTGTTTAAAATACAGTGCAGGTCTGCCTTTTGTGTGCCCTTAATCTGAAACCGGGTAATGCATCAGTATACATTGACTTGTTATTCCCTGGTCTGATAAATAATTGTATGGACTTGTTCTTAGTGGTGCATTTTCTTAGGCTTTTTGTTTTACAATCAGTGATTAAAATATCATTAGATAACATGCACATAATCACGATATAAACCATGCAGAGCTTGCAGTTTCTTTCTTCTGACATAAATATTCCATCTGTGAGAAAGATGCAGTGTAGTACAAAAAAATGACAGAACAAGAACATATCAAGGAATGTACACACAAGCATGTTTCTTAGCTCAATTTAAATGAACCCATGCATAAACCAGGAGAGTCTGAAGATGGCAGTGAGCTCTATCCCAGTTTTTACCTTACAACATACTGAAAAATGATCTGTGATCCTAAAAGGTGGTTATTTTTGGCAACCTATATCAATTTCCTATTCACACAGCAACTGGTGGCAACTAAAAATAATCCTGTTTTAGTACCAGCTAAGAATCTGGTCACATTTGGCACACGAATGCACAACATGCACAATAAAATTGAAGATCCCTTGTTCTGCTATTTCATTCGAGCCCACTCATCAAGCTTAGTTTGCTGCCATTTGAAAGCTATTGAAAAGCCATTAACTGGCAGGACTGTGAGAGCCGCAGTGCAGCAGCACACCTCAGTGCTGGAAGAATGTGGCTGCAAGTGCACACCAATTAAATCTTTCTATTCCTGGGGATGTGGGATTAGGAGCGGTGTCAATCAATTGTGCTACAATAGCACGTGCAGTAGTCATGGTTCAAGACGCACAGAGGTTTATCTTAACTCCAGCAGTCGGGTGAGGATGACTTGGAAGCCTCTGCAAGATCCTGGAACAGAACCTCCATTAAATAATGTATTCTGAGGTGTACTGGATACCTGAGGAAGGGTTCTAAATAATGCATTTTCTGGGCATGACAGTTGTAGCAGAAGAGAATGCTGAAGCCTGTAGCAAGACTACAGCCTGAGATGAAAGAATGTCTCATTACCATTTTATCAAATGCTGTAAGTAACAAAATGGTTATTTTGATTTTAAAACTGTCTTTTTCTTTTCTGAGGTGTGTCTTTTCAATGCATATGCAGAAAGTCAAAGGCAGATGCTGCATGATGTCAACGTGGTTGTCGGGGAGTTGTTACTTTGCATGTGAATATGCAGGCAGAGCACAGTGTTTCTTTTTCTCCTCCGTTCAGAGGCAACTTCATTGTCTGTGTGATAAAGCTCTTCATTCTGAAGTTCATACTGATCAGCTTTTAAAACTTTTGTTTACATTAATCACCCAAGAAAATAATTTCCAAAAGGAAGAAACATGTCATTCCTAGCATTATGTTAAAGACGCCTGTAAGGACAACCTTGGACATGGCTCTTACACTTTGCAAGGGTAATACAAATGAGAACAGCTTCATAATTATGAGCACATCTCATCATCTATTGTAGATCAAATGCTTGTATCCCTTCCTTATCAGAATATTTAGCTATTTGGTGTGACAGACAAAAAAAATTATAATGAACTTTTAACCTTGAATTAGGCAAGCTGCCTCCTTAAAGACTGAAATTAGGATCTATGCTAAATGTATTGATTCAATGCAGAGCAAATTCCTAGCAGCATTTTTGGGTTGTTTTTTTTTTTTTTTTGTCTGCCTTTCAAGGCTGCTTGTCTTCCTAGCTGCACATTTTTCAAGCTTTTTGGGTTTGCCCTTTAAAGCATCCAGGGTCTGAATGGAAGTTGCTGGTTTTACATCAGATAAATGAATTATTGTTTAGATATTTGTTTTGGAGACAGCCACTAGTAGTTTGTTAGCCATAGTTATTTTTTACTGCAGGACTTGGAAAACTTCAGACTTCTAGTGATTATGTCACTGTTTTCACATAATAAATAGCATATTGCTGTAAAAGGTTTTCTCTCCAGATGGTGGTCCTTGACGACTTAAGTGTACCAAGGACATTTCTGAAACTATTTTTAAAATACTGTGTTGCAGTTAAGAACTGAGTGATGTGGTTCTTTGATGTTTTAATATGAAATTAAGGTGCCTGGGAAGTATTTTAGTAATTCAAGGAAAAATGATTTATGAGGGTTTCCTCTTGTCTGGATTCAAGGGGACTTGTGTATGGAACTGCTTTTAATACTGGTGGGAGTTACAAGCCTAAATTCCCTGTTCATGCAGAGAAGCACAGATTAGGTTTACTGCATAGTTTTAAAGGTGCATTCTAAGAATAAATCTTTGAGCTTGTAATAAGATTTGATAAGTGCAAATGGGTAATTTGTGGCATAATAACAATCTTGAAGATGTTGGAAAAGTATTGTTCGATCTTTATTCACTTTGGAATTACTTTCTTAAAGCGAAACTGTAGCAAATATACACAGGCATGTGTGTGTTCAATAGCATATTAAATATGTAACTCTACAATGAAAATATAGGTTCCATAATTGGAAAGCGATGGGGATGACCGTGAGGAAAAGGAAGCGAATGATGACTGCTTGGGGTGTTCATTGCGTTGGTTAGAGGGCAGGGATGGAGGACTTAAACACAGCAGAGGGATGTACAGCATTAGTTTTGGCAATATTATTTGTTTCCTCTTTTCCAGATTTGGAATTTTGTAATTAGTGATTTCTTACAAAATCAGGGTATTTTACCACATAGCACTTTTCCTTCCAAATAGTGTGCCTCAGAAGACAATGGGTGCTGCCTAGAGCCTGCCAGAAGGGCTTTTTACTGCCTGTGCTTCTCCATACAGAATTGGCAAAAGCGCTTCCATCTCCGCCTGTAATCAGTGAAGGAGAAACACTTCCTCTCTGATCCTTCCCTGAGTGTTACCATTTGACTTAACATGCCAATAGTGTTGCTAATGTTTGTGTTTGGCAGACAGCTGGGATCAGATATGGGCCAAGGCTGCCTGCAGGGTGGCAGTGCCAGCGATGTTCTGAGATCTGCTGAGAGCAGCTGAACCTCACAGGGGTTGGGATGTGACTCTTCACACCCTGCTTTGTTTTTAAACCATTTCACCGATGATTTCTGTATCAGAAGGAAAAGACATTGAACCAGAGGAAGTGTGTTTGCAGAGCATTCTTTCTTGGTCTACTTCGGGAGAGGAGGAGTATCTAAAAGATATTTATTAATGGCACTTTAAAACTAGTATTTTATGAACTGTAGTGCTATGTGCCTGACATCTGCATGTGTTTGCACTTTGTTTTTTCAATATCTGCAGAGATTAAGTGTGGAGATCTGAGCTGAGAAGGGCTATAGCTATTCCCCTATGGTGTTAGTACAATTTTACTAATATTCTTTCATTTTTTCAGTGCACTGCTCTCACTAGTAGGCTGTGAAAATGAGATATACTTTGCCATCTTATTATAGGATCTTTCAGGTTGGAAAGATCCAACCTTGGGAGGTCTCCAGTCCACCCTCCTGCTCTAAGCAGGGGCAGCTGTGTGGTCAGACCAGATTGTTTGGGGCCATGCCCAGTGAGGTCTTTCATCCCAGTAACACTCTGGAATAAGGCCTGCTGCAGCCATCATGTTGTCTTCAGCTGGCACCTGCAGCATTTAAAACACAAGCTGTATGTGCGTCTGCCTGCTTGAGCAGCTCGTGTTGTCACTGCTAGTGCCCATCTCCTTTTTGCAGCCAAGCATCGTTGCTTCCGAGAGCTGTCCCTGTCTGTGCTAGCAGCTTCTCCTTGGCAATCAGCTAGCGTGAGCTATTTAGAAGAGAGAATGGTGGTAGGTAGGAGAGTACCACATGTTACCTGCCAGCTGCTGGGTACCATTTTATCTCGATGATTTGTGTGACAGACTGTACAAGTGAATGTAATTTTGCAAATTAGGCAGCACCTTGCTGCTATCTTCTCTCCCTTGTATGTCTAGTTATGACATATATTTCATCATTTACATGTTATGGCTGTGGTTTTCCACCTGTGCTCTGGACTTCCTCTGGGGGACCTGCAAAAGTAACTGAGAAAAACAGTACTTTAGTCAGAAGGCTTAAATTCATTACTCGAGAGTCTGATTTCCGCTGCAAATGCTATAGAGGTGCATAAATGCAAACAGAATTAAAACCTTGCTAAGGAGTTATAGTCACACCAGCTGAAAGTTTGAGCCAAGTGAATTTATCCAAATATTAGGATCATCAAATCTGAACATCAGACTCTACTTTCATTCTTTCCGGATTATCTCTGTTTCCGATTCCTTTATCTTCTTTGTATGAATTATGAAACACTGAATTGTGCTTTGTTAGGGACCAATGCTTACAGAGATCTGGGATGGAAATACTAATTAGATGTTTATTGGTGAATTTAATTCAGGATTTGAAACAAGATATAAAAGAAATACAACCATTCTCTCCAACATCTAGCCCTTATTACCTTCAGCATCTGAATATGTGGCAAGAATTGCCCGTGAAGAAAATTAATTAAAGTAGAAGATGCACTGAAAGATTTGGCCTTTAAATTTTGCTATAGCCTCTTCAGATACCTTGTAGCCTGTACCTTTATTCCTTCTTTTTGCTGCCTCCTAATCACAGTATTTAAAAAACCCATATACTTTTGGGGTCTTTCCTTACATTAAAAAAAATTTAGTCTTGACTTTTGTCTGTAGTGCCAGGGACCTTAATCGTATACTTTGTCTTGAAAGGCCGAAGCCAGCAGTAATGTACTCACAAATGTCACCTTCAGTATTTTTCACACCAATTCACAGAGTATTTGATAACAAAATTACTGTTATATTTATGAATGAAAGAAGAGCAAATTCTGTGGATCATTGTTATGATTTCCATTTTATTTAATTTTACCCCACTTTTCCATAGCTTGCCATTTCAATGTATTTTCTGTTTCAGTAAAATTATTAACCGGTAGAAATCTCGACATAGTTGGATGAGCACTTCACCTGTGGTGGTGTCTGTCCCTTTTCACCAGGGTTATGGGACAGACTGCATTTGCACATTCCAGGGTTCTTCGGAGGAAAGAGGCATATCATCCCAAACTCTCGTTTAGCACTTTAAATTCAGTCTGTGTGCTTTTCCCAAGGGATTCAGCCATCTCGCATCACCCAGAGTCTTCTGAGGCTCCAGAGATGTGCCACAGCGATAACTCTACCTGAACCATATGCAGCTTGGAAAGGGGTGGGGGAAGATGTGATACGATACATGAGTTTTAGTTTACAGATGATGGGGACTTGAACTTGATTATCCCATGGATGAAGAAGCAATACTGTGGGTGAAACATGTGATACCTTCGTGTCAGCTTTCTTACTGTGAGACAGCCTGTGAAAATTTCATCTGTTTCAATAGAGTGAGTTGCTGTAGCTTAGACTGAGTAAGAAGAGAAGAGGAGCCTGAAGAGAAAAATTGGAGACCCCTAGTTGGTCTGCGACACAGGAACCCTTTGCCTCTATGGCGGTGTGAGCAAAGTCTTCAAAGTGTCTTCTCCTTCCCATGAACAGGATTTCTTCTATTCCAGGGTTGGGCAGGAGGTGGTATTCATTTAGTTATTCCATTTTATGGTGTCCCAGAGAATTCTCGTGTCCTCTTGGACATGTCCTCTGCCACTGATGAGGAGTCCAAGGCACAAAAAAGTAAAAAATTATGCAGGTGGTAGGAAGGAGAGCTGTAAATAGAAGCAGGACATCTGTACCAGTCCTTATTCAACAGCCATCCCTTTAGTTTAGGTTGATATTTCATGATGGTGTCAGCTAACTCTTGTGTCATGGTTTATTTCTGCAATAAGAGAGCTAAGTACAACATGGCTGCAGGGGAAACCTCCTTTTCCTTGTACACGCTTATGATATTGTGACCTATGGCATAAGGTTAAGATTATTACTGAAATGAGATGTCTAGCATAACTGAGAGACGCTGCCTACTGAAAATGAAGCTGGGAGGAAGAGGCAGGAGTCGTCTTCTCCTGGAGTCCAGAAAAAGCGAGAGGAGGAGCTATGTGTGATGAGCCACTGCTTGGGAGTTTTTAGATCCCGTGAGGATGCATAAAGCAATTCGGGGAAGGAAAAAAGAGATTTTGATGAAAGGTATTTGTTTGAGAAGCTTACACTGTAAAATCCAGAAAAGGAATGCTAATATAATACACAATATTTCTTATTCCATTTATACAGACTGAATCTGAGTCTGATGTATCAATGATATAGAATGCAGATTTTTTAAAAAAATGTTTAGTCAGTATGATACTTCAGATGTCCTGAAGGATATCTGAAAAATTAGGTAAAACTGCTTTTTAATTCTTCAGCCAAGAACAAATGGTTTTTATCTTACAAACCTCGATACAAGTAGAGCCACAGCGAGAACATTTTTACTTCTGTTAAACTCTTTGTGTCTCTGCCTCTCTCACTGTAATCACAGGATAGGTGCAAGCCAACAAGAAAAAAAGGAAATTATTTACAACTTATGAACACTAGTAGTTCTGTACCAGCTTATGATACTAGATTGTTTTATTTATTTTTATTCTGCAGTTCCTGGGTTCATGTGACAATGACAGAAACTCGATGTTATTTTTTTAATTTGAACTAATTTTCCACCTTGCCTAAATATCAGGAAGTGAGAAATCATGACACTGGATGCCAGGGAAGATGTAAAAAGAACCTTTAATTTAATATCTGTATTTAGACATAGGAGGTGATATTTGGAAAAACATATTTTGGGCTGGCAGTAGCCCAATTATCTTTGCACTTTTGTAATACTGGTCATCCAATAATTTGCCAAGTGTGTGTGCAAGTAAATAAAACTTTCCTAACAGTAACAATTGACAGCAACTTTCCTAACAATAACAATTGCTTAGAATAGCATTTGAAAATTATACTAAGATGAAGATATATATTAAATTGGTATTTGGAAAAATACATTTTGAAATAAGAGCAAGAGGAGCAATATTAACTTGGAAAATTGAAGGCTACAAGATTTCCAACTTTGTATTCAACTAAAAATAGGATCTATTTGTAATATTTTTGATGGAAATTACAGTCATCTGAAAAATAATTTTTATGTCATCATTTTGTTTCCCACTGTAAAAAATCTGTCATGAGAGAGAAGCGTTAGCATTTTCTGTGGAAAACTTTACTGTGAACTTGTAAGGAAATGATAAAGAAATCTCTTATACTTTTGGTATTTGGAGTGCTTTTTTCTTCTAATATAGTGATTCTGCTGACAGCAAAGAAATCTAGCCACCCTGAAAATAAGATGAGAGAAGATTGTAAAGGTCAAAGTATCATATTTTCTCACCATATTGGCACAGCATGCATGAAGCTTCAGAATTCTGATATTACATTTTTTAGAAGATAGCTGCAAGAACAGAGAACAGCAAAAAAACCCCAAACCTCTCTGTTTCCACATGTGAAACTGTAGTGATATAGGCACTTTTCCTCACAAAATTTCTGAAAATTTTGAGGCTAAGAAACATATTTTCACTCCTGAAGTTAGTTCTTGCTCCAAATAATCACGATACCTTTTCTTTCTCAATTCAGACAAATTAATATACTGCATCATGGTAAATTTTGCACAGTTGGTAAGCTGTAAAACAAAAGAGAAAATATTTGTAGATAATGAAATTAACACCTTCATCAAAACTGCCACAGTATAAACATGGTTATTTTAGAGCAAGTAAAATTTTAAGTTGACATAATTCTAATTTGTTTTTAAGCAAATGGAAATCAATTAAGTCAACAGAAGTTTAGTTTGATCTGGAACAGAGTTGTCCTAATGCAAATTTTTTAATATATCATAAAGGAGCACTGCCAATTTAAAAAAAATAATGTTTTAATTGTTTATTAAAAGGTGTATTTGGCATTTGTTTGCTTTCAAGCAACTGCCTTCAGTGCAAACAACAGCAAAATAAGACGTGCTGAAAGAAATCTTCAAATTCTAGTATCTTGACTACTGGACATACCCTCAGGTAACAGATGACATGAATGAGTCTGTTGTAACCTGCAGAAACACAAATGCAAGTAGTATCTCCAAATCTGTTTTCCTTGCCAGTGCTATTCTTGTACACTGAAAGACAGCTGTCCCTGACGAGTTCCCCCCATCTGTAAGGTGATTCTGTGAGCCGGGATGTAGTCCATTTTAATCTCTTTTTAGCCATTAAGAATGGGAACTGGCAAGGAGTGTGGACAGGAGAGCACAGTGCAGCAGTGGAAGAGCATTTGGTCGTTTATTACTAGGTTTTTACCCAGTGTGCTTTACTCTCTTTTACTTCATAGTTGATTTTAAAACAGAAAATGTTATTCTTGGGAAGAAGGAAGACGTGGAGTCTGATATCTTTGGCTGTAAATCCTATTATGAATGTCTTTCTATGCAGTACGACTTTTCAGAAGAGATCGAAGTGACATTCAGACCATGTAGACAGGCAATAGATCTGGGCCATACCACCTCAGGCTGGTGGAGTCCTGCTGTGGTCCCATGTGGCGCAAATCCTGTTATGAAGTATGACATAAAAAATATATATGGGACCTTGTAAAGACATCTACAGAAAATGGAGCAATTTATTAAGGTCATATTTTGAAAGCTAATCTATGGCTTTCAAATATGATCCTTTTACTGTATAAGGAATCAGAGCTTTCTCCTGTAGAAGTTTTGTAAATGTTGACATCTAAGCTGAGGTGGAAGGAGGAGGAAGGAGGGAGGCAGGCATGGAGAAATTTCCCCTTTTTTCAGCCTTTGTGGAAAGAGTAGTATTGTTGTCTTTAGGTAGCTTATTGCAGGAGGCTCTAAGAAAATAGGTGAAACCAATGTATCCCTTACTGAGCACTCAGTTTATGTGAAACAGGAGAAATTTTATATTCCAATTGCAGGTGAAATGAATACCTTGCTTTTCAGGTGCTTTGCTTTGGACACAATTATTTCATTTTGTTAGCTGCAGTACTAATAATGTTAGTTACAGAAATGGCATGTGTAAATCATATAGAGAGTTGTGAAAAGTAAAGCTCTTAAGGCAGTCTGAATGACATATTTAATTCCTCCTAATCACCCATGAATATATAGATTTATTGTGTCTCTGAGAGACACTTTTTCTGTCTTGTGAGCAGTAATGTTGGAGCTGCAGTAATAATTTCTCTTTGATTTCTACTTCAGTTTCTTCAATAGCTTTGAAGCACTTTTTGTGTCTGTCTAGTTAATTCCTTGGTGAAGGAACTTGAAGTTTCATGTAGACTTGGTGTCCATCCATTGACGCTATGCTTTTTTTTCAGTTTGTCAGATGAGATGAAGCTGTTCAGTTTCTTCTTCTTCTTCCTCTTCATTTTCTTCTTCTTCCTCTTCATTTTCTTCTTCTTCCTCTTCTTTTTCTTCTTCTTCAGACAAATAATCAACCGGATTTCCCCATTTTAACTTAACCCAGAAGTGATACTGCTACGCATGTTCACAAACAAGTGTGATAGTGATTCTCTGCGCTTCTACTTCTTATGTTTTATGTGCCCATATAGCTGTGCTATAGTATTACATGACCATGAGTATAATGCTAGATGGTAGATGTGGAAGGTGCTTGGCTGCTGGCTGGGGTTAAACCACCCCAACTCTGTTGTCACAACAGCTGCTCAGCCTGCTTTCATTTTCAGTTATCCATGAAGATCCAGCTCAGACTAGCAACCATCCTTGCTATTCTGGCCATAGCCCAGGCTTACCTGGGACATACCCAATAACTATCCCCCCAGCGCAAGGGAGAGAAGTCTTTTAGATACCAATGGTGTAGCTCTACATACCAGAAATTCCCCCCTGGTTGCTTCTCCACTTTACTGGAGGGTTGTCTTTACAGAACTTTGCAGAGCCATCTTGAGGTGCCAGAGCTGAGTGAGTGAGCTGCCTTGAGTGCCAGAAGTATTGGACTGCTGTGCCCACATTGGTGCTTTTGCGTGGCTATCCACCCAGTGTACCAAACAAGGAATCTTGTGGTCCTACCTGTTAATCTCATCCACATGTGTTATTTTTATCTTGGTACTCTGCCTAAATTTACACTCTACTAAATTCATTTTATTGTTCAAAATTCCCTTCCTTTTTATGCTATATAACCTTTCTTTTTCCATTTCACCCTTCAAATTTCTGTTAACTTGCCTTTTCTTAGTCACTGCTTAGCTAAGCTATGCAAATTTAATTCTTTTCATCTTTCCTCATAAATCAGTCCCTCAGGCCCCAGAACCATTTGTGGTAGTTTCTTTTGAACTGCTCCAGTTTGACTGTCTAGAATTGAATGCAGTATTCCAGATAAGTTGCCTTTCTGCAGAAAGGAGGACGGCCTGTTTCCAATCCTTTTGCTATTTGAAAACTGAGATGGCAGTCCCTTGATGTACACTGAACAGTGACCAAAGGCCTACATATTAGCTCTGCTGCAGAATTTTTGTTAGCTCCACTGTACTGTAAACTAGTTTTCCATCTGCTTTTACTTCACAGTAATCTCTGTAAATTATTAGATTGCATGTAGAACCACAGTCCACTTGGCACAGATTTCCTTTCCTGTGTGCTTGCCAGTCCTTCTGGTTAGGTCCATGAACCACTGTTTCCCTTTTGGCTTTTGACTATCTGTGATGTATGGTACTGAATATCCTCTTTGTCTTGATCCATATATACCTTTTTCTTTCCTTTTTTTTTTTTTTAACTAAATTTACTGCATGCATGCTTTTGCAAATTTTGATTTATGTGT
Source organism: Haliaeetus leucocephalus (assembly GCF_000737465.1). NCBI lineage: Eukaryota > Metazoa > Chordata > Aves > Accipitriformes > Accipitridae > Haliaeetus > Haliaeetus leucocephalus. The sequence continues at coordinate 161,025 of NW_010972931.1, forward strand.
TTTTCTCCTGTGTTTGCTGTAATTCTCATATGCTGTATGCCTCTTGATCCTTGGCATATTTGCAACCCTAAATAGTGGTATCTGAGAATGTCTGTGAAGAAAGAACTGCCCCAGGTTTTGAAACAATCTGATTTTTTTGTTTCTTTGTTCAGACATTAATTTATGGTAAAACAGTTGGTGGTTTCTGCTGCTGTTCAACTTTCTCAGTACCTTTGAGGCGTAGCAGCTGTGATTTTTGGCTTCCTCTCACTGTGCACCTACGTGTTAATTCACCCTTCAAAGTTGCAGATTTACAAGTACTGGCAACAGTCTTAGTGTTTTTCATTGCTTATTGTGATCTGAGTGTCCTTGGTCTGCGTAACAAGCCCTTTATATTATACTGTGACGGCAGGAAGAATTTTCTAGTGCATCTATTCCCACATGCATGTCCTCCCCTCCCCTCTGTCCTATATCTGAAAGTGTGGACTAGAGATGAATGTATTATTACATCTCCATTTACTGCACTGTAAGGAAATAACTCTTATCTTCACAGCTTAGTTGCAGCTTTGTAAGTTTTGCATTGCAGCCAAATAAAGACAGCCAGGTCTGTGCAAGGACTGAAAGGAGGTATTTTTTCTAGAGGACTTCTCATCTCTTTCTTCTTATCTTTTTTATTGTCATTTGGCAAACCTGGATCTTCGTTGCTCTTGTTGTCCCTTCTGATTTGGAGCTTCTTGAGTTTTACTTGCTGTTGGTGTGATTTATAGCAGTTTAGATTATTAAAATATGACCAAACACGTTGATGTTATTTTCTCAAAGGCTTGGTGAGTTACAAGCCTTATTAAGTGCTTTATATTAATCTAACAAATATACATTGCTTGCTTCTGGAAATCCCAAATAATGAGTGACATAAATTCATAGATCCAAAAGTGAACAAAAGATTATAAGGGGTAGCTCAAACAGCCAATTTAGTTTTTCTTCTAACTTGTCTATATATAGATATAGCTTAAAAATGTACTAGTGCAGTCAGTTTGAATCATATGACTGTAGATTTTTGATTACTTTAAACTCTCTTCAGATCCTGACACAGGCACTTACAAAATTTCTTTAAAAAAATTTTAAATTAGCTGCTTTAGGAATAATATTGTTAATCACTGGGAAACATATAAGCATATTTTGCTTTGATTTTCCTAAGGAAACAAAAGTCTGTGTGATTATGTTACTCGTGTGTGTGCATGTGCATCTTTCAGTTTTGCTTCCCATCATAATTTCCAAACCTGTTACCCAGTTTCAAGCAAATGTTTCAAAACCAGGTTAATCATGACACAGTTTATTCAAACAAGTGAGCAGTGTTTGGTACTACATTGCCTGGGAATGTCGTACAACTATTTCATTATGGTTAGAAATTATAACATTGCTTTTCTACTACATGGGTATCAGGGTTAGCTTACTAAGCATTGAATCTCTTGTCACAGAAGATACCAAGTAGTCTCAAGTATGTTGCAAGGAAATTTAAGCCTACTGCAAGTAAGTTCCTTCTTCCTTGGGTGAAATGCATTGCCATGCAGAATTGCCCTCTGCACCACTTACCTTGCTGCAAGGAGAATGGAAGTTAAGGTGGCTAGACAGCATTTGTAGGAAAAGATTCAAAGGGTCTGTCTACACTGCGTAAAAAAGAGGGTAAGGTGTTGGACCTCTGGTGGTCTACAGGATTGTTATTTAGCTTGTTGGCTCAGTTTTGAACAGTTCCAACTAGCCCTTTCTATGGCAAAGGCTATGGGCTAGAGAGCTCTCCCAATAGACAGGATGGATGAAACTCCTCCAAATTATGCGCTCTGTGCCCTGTCCAATCTTTCATCTATTTCAAAAGGCTTTGTAGCCTCAAATACTGTTCCCTGCCTACAAATGTTCTTCTACTACTTACTAGAACATTTACAGACACCTTTGGTTTTATGTTGTAAAATTTCTTTCTGCTATGTTGCAGTGCAGTCTCCACTTTAGACACTGTGAAATTTAGAAGCTGCAAAAAAGATAATTATGTCTTACAGCACAACAGCAGAGCATGATAATCACAGGAGAATCAGGACCACGTGCTATGCAATTTAGATATGTTTCATTTATTCTGCATGAACCTTCACCATGTGAACATGAGCCAGTACATAACACTTCACTGGCAAGCCAGATTGCTTCCTGCCCTTCTTTTATGTACTAGAATAAAGGTATCCAAAATCAACTTTTTTTCCCTTTTTTTTTTTTTATGGATCCCAAGTTTCATGGACCAATTGCTAAGAAGCCTACCTTGAAGTCCAGAAGAGCAGTAGGTAGTGTTTCAGCCTATTGTCTGGACAGTCATTATTTGGAGATGCTACAATACAGCCCTGAATCCAGCTTGAGGACAGACTTCCATCTCCTAAAAGCTCAATTATCTGGAATATTATATGAGAAGAAATGAATGGGTTAATGTGTTTTACTCATCTTTGAGAGCATGCAGTCTTTTCAGTTGGAAAATCCAGTGCTCCAGAGCAGTAAATGGTGTTTTAGTTTGTTTTACAAAAGGTTCTGATGTTTGCAGGAGAACTTGAGTACTTGAGGCATGCTGTGGTTTGTCGGAATCCAGACTGCATCTTTGTCTCATCCTCCAAGGGAGTATGGAAGGATGACAGCAGTAGGGATGATATGCAGATAGCAACTTTACCAAAAGAAACAGTATGAGCTCCAGCAGATCGTGTCTGTTCATTTTGCTTGCATTCACGTAGTTTCTGGATCTGATCCACAGATGAGGACTACTGCTCTGGGATATACACAGTTCCTTTCAGACCATTCAGACCTGTGAGTTCCCTGCACTTCAAGACAGGCACAAGAAATTAATAATGATATTTTTTTTCTAAAAAATGGGAAGAAGCCCTTACATATATATTTGAAACCTGTGTTTTATTACACTGAAGGCCAGTGCATGGGCGGGCAGTTTGGCTTTGTTCATTGAATAGGCTGGCACATAGTTAATGACTTACATAGAACAAAAAATATCTATATGTTACAGACTGCTACATGACATAAATCACAAATGACAATGCAGAGCCCTCTGTTATATTTGATTCATTATTATTCAGGCTGTCTTCTATCACTATGAAGGCAAGATCCCAAACTGGTTGATTCTTTGATTTAAATACAATAAATTTTTAGAGAATGCTGCTGTAACTTCACTGAATTGCTGATAGATAGATAGATAATAGAGTCTATTAGAAAGCCTGTAGAGTTGATTAATAGTGTCTGATAAGTAACTTTTCTTTGGTATCAAGCTGGAAATTGATTGCAGTTCCTGCTTACCAGTCTAGTCACATTGAAAGGCTCTTGAAGAGCAGCATACAGTAGTAAGGTTTTATAAGAGGATGGTTGCTTGAATGCTCTCAGGATTGCTCTTCAGCAAAGACAGAGTTGGCTGTTAAGCAGAAAATGAGGAAGCTTTGTATATCGTGTCATTTAAGAGCCCTAACTTTGTAATTATACCCAAAAGAAGCTCTGTGGAGCCAAGAACAGGAGAAGCACGTCAGCTCCTTTACTGCAATGTAATTTATTCTCAGAAGACTTGGCATTAATTGAATTCTTTACATTTTTTACAAGGTAAATAGTTTACATTTATACCGCTCCCTCATGATTATCTGCTTGTGGGGTGGGGAAGGGAACCAAAGAAAAAGAAAAGGAATAAGCCCATCGCTACAGTGAGCAGAGCACTGCTGACCTGATGAAAACGCTTTAGCCGTTAAAATCAGGCTAAGTGGTTATGAGCACCGCGCTTCAGTTACAGCTTAATAAACGTAATGGAGAGCCTGTTCAAATGGTAAGTAATTTTCCCTGTGCCAAACAAAGGACTTTCAAATCCAAGTATTTTGATACCAACCTCAACATTGCAATTTGAGATGGATTTAAACTGATCTAGCCCTTTCTGTGGATAAGAAGTGTTTCTTTTTGAAACTGTAGGATCAGTAGATGATACATAATAATTTTTGATTTCTGAAGAGGGCACCTCTAAAAAATGCATTGATCTGTGATCCAGACACCGTAACTTCATTTAGGCTATTGTATTTGTATCGCTGATTTCATATGGAATTCAGTTCAGCTGCATAAATACTAATAAATAATTATTTCTAATTTAATACAGTAAATTTATATAATATGTATTGTTCGTAGCACAAAATCATCATATGTAGTAAAGTCATTATGATAACGGCAAAGTGCATTACTGAAAGGGTCAGTGCTCTAGTTTCTGGTCTGATTTCTGTTATCAAACATGGGGTGTAAATTAATGCAGCTTTTTGAACTGCATGAAGCTGCACTGATTTACACCATCTATGTATCTGGGTCTGTAAGTTCCAAAGAACTTGCTGCTCACTGCATGCTTTTCCCACATATATTTGTTAGTACTGTCAATATGTTTAGCTAGCCAGTTTTAAATGTGTTTTGTTTGTAGTGCCTGTGTGAACATGTGTATAAGCATTCGGCTTCACATTCTGGAAATGCCTCCTGACATGTGATCCAGATTAGATAGGAGCGTAATCACCCCCAGGCAATGTGAATTACCATCTGAGGTGCATTTTTTTTAGGATGACTAGACTCCCAATTTAAATGCCAGAGCAAGTGACTAAGTGAAGTAACATAAAGCTGTAAGAAATGGAAATATAAAAGAAAGCTGTATCAATACGGTTTCTGAAAAGAGGTACGGCAAAAATGTTCCTGCATGCCGTAAAGTTACTCAAATCACCTACAGCAGATGGAAGAAAATGCCTGCAGCAATCACATTCTTCCTCTCTGTTTATGTCACATCACCCTTCCCAAGCTCTTCATGTTGTTCAGGAGCTGGTGCTTGTATTGCCACAGCGTTTTCCTTCTCTCCCCTCACAGTGAGAACTGGTGACAATTCAAAGCAAGCAGTTCCTCTTTGCTCAGAAATCTCTTGTCTGTACAGGCAGGATCAAGATTCTAATTTGTGGTGTAACGCAATTGGCACTCTGTCCAATTGTGAGTAAATTGCTACGATTTTATGAACAGATTGTTTTGTAGCAATGATTCTTCTCTTTCTAGTGGTTCAGGATGGACCCAGTCCGTGAAGCAGTTCTACACTAGCAAGCATCCTTGAAACATTTTTTTTCCCTGTTAGTTACAGTGGTAGTGACTTCCTTTGTCCTGTGCTAGTTAATAACCAATGTGATATAATAAAAGGATCACTGGTTTTGATATTTCAGTGTTTCATAAAGGTTTTTATATTGTATGCTTATATAGAAGGTACAGACCTTAAAACCAGATATTAGTGACAATCATGTTTATTCTAGTTGTTTGGGTCCAGGGCATCTCATTAAATAAAAAATACCCTGGTAAGCTTTTGCAGTGTTTTGATGCAGACACTGCTAATGAGTTATCCAGTGCAATATATCATGACAGGCACAGTGACCTTATCGAATCGCTGTACATAACTGTAATTCGTCGTACACTGAGGCAAGAACCACATGAAATAATCTTCAAATATGATATCTTATGTAATGAGATATAAATTCTTACGCAAATTGAATCAGAAGGCAGCCTTTCTCCCTACCCACCAGCCTTTCCTCACGTTACCACGCTGCCTCCTGACTAGCATACTCAGAACCAGCTCTGGTTGAGATCCTGTTTTCCATACATCTTCAGCTATTTGGATGGGTCCTGTACAAGGTTCTTGTACCAGGTTCAGTGTGACGGTTTGTGCCGTTTTTCTCATACACAGAAGGAAAAGGCTGGACAGACCTGCTGCCCGTTACCCTTCAGGAGGCTCCAACAGCTGCTCTCTCCGGCCCGGCTGGAGCCTGGCCGTCAGTCCCTGAACAGTAATGGTTTACACCTGCCTAATGAAGCTGTGGATTTTAGCAGCTATTTTCTCTTGGAGGCTTTCTTTACAGCTGAAGCTGTCACTGCTGCTGGCAATGCTCGATTAGGACAGCGTGGCTGGCATGCTTTGCATGGTAAAGCTTAATCCTGAGGACTGGCCTGACAGAAACTTGGGCCATTTCAACCAGGGAAGTGCCTATTTTCATGCCCGAGACAGACCAACCCTGTGCGTTGGTGTGGCGGGTATAAGCCGCCCTGACAGAGACCACAACTTCTCGACCGCGGAAAGGAAAGGGTTAAAAGCAGAAGCCGCGCTTCGTAGCTCAAGCGCCGGGCCCGCACAGCGGCCGGAAAGAAAGGCAAGGCCTTTCGGGCAACAGACAGGGCCCTCGGCCAATGAAACACCTTGTTTGAGAGAAGTTTCTCGACGCCTGACCATATATGAGCACGAGCCCCGCCCCGCCCTAGGGTATAAAGGGCGCCCGCCGGGAGGCCCATATGTAGTGGGGCTGGTGTTCTGTGGTGGTGGCAGGTGCTCGTGGCTGGGAACACTGACTTGAGCTGCAGCCCTGCTGAAGAGGGTTCTGGGATTACAGTGGACACAGAGTTGAATGGGAGCTAGCCCTGCGTGCTTGGTTGTAAATAAGGTAAACCACATAGTTGTCCATGTTAGGAGAGTGGCTAGCAGACTGAGGGAAGTCAATGTCTGCTGCTGCTTGGGGCTAGTGAAGCTGCATCTGCAAGTATGTATGTAAGAGGGACACTGAGGAAGTGGAGTGAGGGCAGCAGAAGGCTGCTGGGATAATTACAGAAATGGCAAAGCTGAATTATTCTCAGTAGTGAAAGTAGTAACAAGGGATAACGGCCACCAAAAACCCCCAAGACATTTTAGATAGAAGGTGGTGCAGCACTGGAACAGGTTACCCAGATAACTTGGAGAATCTGTTGATAGAGGTTTTCAAGACTCTGCTGGACAAGAGAAGGTTATGTGACCTGATGCTGGTGATTAACTCCCTGCTCAAAGTGGCACTAAGCAATAGCCAGAATTTTCTCCAGAAGTATGTCTATAACCCTCCTGGGTTTGAGTCCATCTCTCATGGGATTACAGCCTGGAAGCTCTGCTTTTTGTGCCATTGGTGGCTCCCCATGCTCAGTAGGCCACCAGTCAGAGCAGGGGTCTGCCTGGTTCTAAAACTGGGACTGAATGTTGCATGCTTTAAAGATGAGCATCCGAAAGATTAATTCAGAGGGTTTGCCTTGTCTGTGTCTATGTTGTTTCATGCAGGTTTAACCTAATGAGGCTGCTGACCTGCAGCTGTTGGATCCATGGTCAGATACTGATCTCAGCTGGGATGTATCAGGTTCCAGATGTGCTGAGACAAAAAAATCCCATTTGCAAGTCTGCTTCTCAGCTGAGACCAGTGCCCAAGTGGATTAAGAGTCCTCTTCTCAATCAGCCTGAATTGTTTGACTCTGGCCACACACTGGAAACCTCTATGTGAGGCCAGTTCTGGCAGTCAAGCACTGTTGCTTCATGGAGCAAATAGATGGGCATTCATGCAGGCTGAAAATCATCCCGGTAGAGAGGCAGAGGACACTAAGCCAGCCACATCCTTCCTGGAAGTGGAGTCTGGCTGTATGAGCTCATCTTTGCTGTGCTTTATTTGACCAAGACATTAAGCTAATTTGTTTGATTTCTCACCCTGGAGGAGCAGAGCACTGTGACAGCAAAGGTCTCCTACAGCTTGCACCAGTCTCAGTTGTGACGTGGCAGTGAACACTGCCAGTTTCTCCTAAGAGCAGAGGCTGCACATGAGCTAAGCTAAGGAAAAAGCAAAGATACAGTTAAAAGTCTGTCAGCAAAAGATGCTGATTTACAGCTAAGACTAGGAAGAGCAGCTATTCTCACCCTTCGTTGAGTTTTCCAGATATGGACAGCAACTTCAGCTGTAGCCTGTCAGAGCCCAAATGCATGGCTGTTCCTTCTTCCCTTCATAAAAGAGAAGGAAGCAACAGAGCAGAGGTAAAACTGGTACAGCTGGACTCTTGGCTACCTTTTCAAACATGGTTTAACACAGCAACCTGTTTTTCCCTCTGAGGCTGCAAGCCTGGCTGGCAGGCACTATATCCAGATTTATGTGTTAGGGTATAAGCTTAGACTTTTAAAAGCTGAAAATACTGTGTAGGCTTAAGGCATGGGTACTGAAATATTTTATACAAAGCAGAACAATTCTAATTGGGAAGAGTTGAAGTTTGCTCATTCCCCAGTCCTGTCATGACAGAAAGGAGATGCAGTCGCAGACTACCTTGGGCGGAGGATGGTCTGAGTGCACATCTGTTTGATTGAATGCTTTGAACACTGGGGCTGAAGTGGGGAATAAAGTTACATCTTCTGCAGCTTTACGGAGCTACCCTTTCATTTCCTTCTTTCTTCCAATGTGCTCAGAAATGAAGTGCATCATTTAAGGTCAAATGGAAAATTTTCTTTTATACAGAAGGAGTTGTTGGCTTTTGATATACAAAAAGAAAGGGTTTGTGTTTTGGCTTAATGCAAGCCAATACTTGTTTTCCAGTTTTCGAGTTTGGCAGCTCATTTTCTCCTAACTAGAAGGGCATGCTAAGAATGGAGCAGAAATTACAGGGAGGGAAAGGGTAGCCTATGTTAAAAGAAGTTGACTGAACTTGACCTGTAGAATTGTATTCTGTGTCTGCTTCTGTCATTTATTGTCTTAGCAAGACACTCTGGGCACTTCTTGCATAAATGTGTGCTTCTCAATTTTGGGAAGTCTGGTTTGAGACCTTGGGTTCTAATTCGTAGTGAGTACATATAATAGACTATATAATAGAATACAATATATAACTTATGATACAAAATAATAAATAAATATATAATGTAAGATATAATTTATAGAGTGATTGGCATGCAGACCTAGGACTATCACTTTGATACTATTTTATTATGGTATTATAATACATAATAGTTTATACAATACTATGCCTTTAAACCAAACCAAAAAACTTCAAGGGAAGAATATAGAATTCTTGAATTGGACATGCAAAATTAGTGATTTAAAAAGAAAATCATTGTCTTTCGGTTCTTCAGTTGAGAATGTAGATAAGAATGCCCCTTTATTCCTCTTTTTTTTAAATGAAAATAAATAAATATTTGTGAAGCATTTATGTGCTATGATGATTTGAGCCTTACAAAAGCCTGTCAGGAAATTATTAATTATGCCTTCAGAGCAGGGTTTGAATGGTATTCAGTAGATCAGACGTATGTCAAGCAACAAGGAAGAAACAAAGTGGTCATTTAGTAAGCACTACTCAGCTAGTGCCCTGAATGTGGTAGGGGTCCTTTGATGATGTAATTGCAGATTTAGCAAAACGAGTAGACAAAAGCAGGCCTAATTAAAGTTGCACAGTAATGCTTACACAGTATTTCTTAACTGCCCAAGGTGATTTGAGTTTACATCCCCTTCAAGAGCTCTCCTGTCAAACCAAGGAGAGAACACCTCTCTCACCTGGGCTGCTGCAGTCCTTAGAAATTACATATTTGGGCACCTAGCTTCCATATGAAGGAAACTTAAGTATGTATACAAAATAGAACATAGAGGTGATTGGGTGGTCTCCAGCCATCACATCAAAGGGTCTTAGGGTAGGTTAGTGGGTACTTTGTTGATGGATGTGGATTCACATCCAAGGCCTTGAGCAATAAAATTAGCTGACCATCCACTAGTCTCCTTTTGTAACAGAACTGTACCCTGAAAAGCATTTAGCAACAAGTAGTCTCTTACGGTCTTCGCTCGGTGGAAAAGAGAACATAATGGAAAACAACATCATTGTTGTTGCAATGTCAGTAAAAATACCAGATTTAACGGTAACAACAAAAGAGGAATCTGACTTAAAGGTAATGCTATGAACGTTTGGATTAGCTGAATCAAAGAAATGTTTGTGATTGGTTTCCACATGAAGATTTCAGTATCTGACAATTTGATTAGGTGATTTCATTTGGATAGCTTTATACAATGCAAAAAAAGGTCATACACATAGTTACGAATCTCAGGTGACTTTGATGTTTTTCATAGATAGTTGCATGAGTACCCACTGCATGCTAATGAACTCATGATATGATGATTTTTCTTCTCACTGAATAACAGGAATTTGCTAACCTAAAGCAAGATAAAATGAATAGAAAGGAAGCATGGGCATCAGACTGGCATTTCTCTGCATAATAGTGTCTTGTTTGTAAGCAAATGTGAGCTGCTTGAATGATACTGAATTATTTAGGTATTTTGCCCATCTCACATTTGAACTTTCAGACCTTTTTCTGTTCACGTTTGTTTATGTGAACTGAGTTAGCTTTTAAAAAATGCATCAGTGATTCAATGGAATTAGTTATGTGTTGTTTCCAAAAAGTAAATGATAATGATATATGCTCTCTATAGTCGGCATTGGTTGAGTGGGAGGAGCTCACATGGTAGACTTACACGTGGTTAGAAAGGACAACAAGAAAATTGGTGGAGGTTTCATGGCACATTTGAAACTGTGCTGTTATATGATCTGAATGTGTGTGTCTTCTTAATTTTTTACAGGCTGTTTCCAGCTATGTAATGTTTTTCGGTCCCATGAGATGGAAATTGAGCAGTGCTTGCTGGAGTCCCTCCCTCTTGGCCAGCGGCAGCGGCTGGTGAAGCGGATGCGCTGTGACCAAATAAAGGCATATTATGAACGAGAAAAAGCTTTCCAGAAACGAGAGGGCTACGTGAAAAAACTGAAACATGGAAAGAATAGAGTTCATTTTAATCTTGCTGATATGATACAGGATGCAGTCATACGTCATGATGATAAAGAAGGTACTTAGTAATGTTGAACTTCCTTTTTTCTTTTTGTATAGCTGAAAGTTTCAGGGGAAAAGCTTCCCTGTTCTGTTTACTTATCTTAAGGAAAAATAAAATTTTACATTATAGTAATCATAAAGTGACTGTCATAATAGAATATATAGGCATGTATTGCATACAACATATAGGTTGTTACTGAAATGAATGTGTGGAGAATGAACTTACAGAAACCTAATGAATTTATTCTGAGGTTAATGTATGTATAAACTAATATATTTCAAAGCCACTGAGGACTATGATCATCATTACATATGGCCTCTTAGATACCTTTGTGAGCCATAGAATTTAACATAAGTTACTTTGAAAATTAGTTTATCAATTTTAGCCAAAATCTGGAGTAATGAATGCTGCTATTAGTGACAGTGGCCTGGCTAGAGCAATGAGATGGCATTGACCCATAGTCAGACCAGATAGTGAGTCATCCTTCTGGTTGTGAAATGATGTTTATGTCCTTTTGAAATATGTAACCACATTTTAGGGGTTCTGTTTTTAGTTTCCTGGCATTGTTTGAATTCCTGGTGCAACTGATAGTAATCTGAGGAATTCTATAATTTATTCCTCGGAAGGGAACCAAACCTTGCAGTAAGGATCTCTCAAGTTTTAGAAGTCCCCAGGAATCCCCATACTGTTGTGTGGGAGGGATATAGGAAAAGAACTGATGTAATGCTTTTAGCAACCCCTTTGCAAACAGATTTTATGGCAGTTCTTTGTAATCATATTAGCACAAAACTACCTGAATAAGGGAGGCTCTGAAATAGTCACATCACGCAAATGAATTGGCAGTTTTCTCCTGATTTTTATCAGTTTGATTAGGTATGGGTTTTTTACTCACTCAAGTCTTCATTTCAATGGGCATTTGCTCTAACTATCATTGCTTATCGCTGAGGTATAGTCCTACACGTTTAGATCTCTACAGGACATGAATTAAAGAGCTCTTCCAAGTTAGTACCCAGGGCATCGTTTATAATTAAGTTACAAATAAAATTCACAACCCTTCATTCCACTCTCGTAGTGTGTAAAAGTACAGGGATTGTAAGGGAAGATCTTCTTCCTGCATGTTCCCATAGCTCCCAACTTTCTCTAAAACCCAAGCAGAATACTAGATAGGACTTCTGACATTCTGTAGAAGTCGGATACTTGAGGCTATTTTTGATGTTCATGCTGAAGAAATGTAGCTTGCTCATTGGAGTGGTGGTGGGGCATCAGTAGTCTTTCGTGTTGCCCATACTTGGCCTTGAGCTGCACCTGAATCTGATAGAAAGTTCAGCAGCTGTTGAGACTGAATAGCATGAGCATAAAGCGAAGATACCTCAGGCAGAGGAAGGTAAGGTGGTGGAAAAACAGGGATGGTGTCCTGCACTTGAAACAGATAGAATAGGTCCCCAGAAGCAAGGAGCTCAAATAGCCTGCAGACAACCCCAGTAGGACTAACACCACAATCCTGAATTTGATGCCCATAGTCCTTTCACAGGACTATGAAAAAGTGTGATTGTTGCCTTTAAGCAGCTTGGGGACCTGTAAGTGCCTGTCTGTTATGATTTTAGCCAAATGTTCCCAGAGCCTGTTTGCTTTGAGCTGAATAATGCTATACTATCACGTGAGCCAATAAAAACAAAAATTAAAAAAAAAATAAAAATTGAAACGGACATAAAAGCTGTTCTCCTACTGTTGTTGCCGAGTGGAACGTCCAACCATGACTCCTTAGTTTATGTATCTACGTTAGGTTTTCAGTTCAAATTAGACATATGCTTTTGTAGTAAATACCATATCTGTTTACTGTGTTTGGTCTTGCTTTATGGAGCATGCAAACTAGATTCCTTTCAGACAAAATTGAACTGGAAGATGTGCTCTGGAAGCATACCTAGTGCCTCCAAACAGTAATGGGTTTTCAATCCATAAGGCCAGGCTAGACATAGGTTGAATCCTACTGAAACAGGTATAGCTGAGAAGTTGGGCTTTTGGCACCACTTGTTTCTCTTGTCTATTTATTCATATTTCAGTCATTCATTCAATGTTCATATTACACTTCCCTGTTTACTGATGGGTATATATAGCCAGTAAGCTAATTGTGATGGATCCTGATAATTGCATGGAGTATCCTCCACCTCACTGCAGTTTCACATCAACTTTATCTGTACAGCTGGAGTAAATAACAGCCTTGGTGTGAAAAAGATGTGAACCCTCCCCTTCACCGGGTCCTAAGGCAGAAATAACTGCAATATAAGGCTGCAGGTGGGAATGAGCACAGGTTTCCTGGCTTCTTAAATGTCACACCATCTCTTCAGCTTCCTGCTTTTGGTAAAATGGCCTGGGGGATTGAGAAAGATGTTGTAAGCTGGGTTAAGCAATCAAAGGTGGGAGACAAGTTTTAACAGCCTGTCAGCCTTCGTTTCTTCCCATAAATCCATGTCTGGTCTCCAGGACCTGGCTTTTACTGCACAGTGTGCTCAGTAATCAACAACATTTCCACATATGCTTAGTTTGAATATGGGGAACTAAATTCAGTAATAAATATTTAAAACATGCTTCTCTTTGGAAAAGCTGGACATTGAACAAGCATTTTTTTAAAAAGTAGCTCACTGCAAGTAAGTAGCGAAGTACCTTAACATGAATTAGTAATAATAATTTAATGACTTTAGAGTAAGTCCCCTTTTGCTATATGAAGGTAAGTTGTTATCCTGGGAAAAAATGGGATTCAGACTGATCTGAATATTATATATTTTGGAATAAATGCTGGAAGTAATTGAGGTGAGAACTCCGCAAATCTCAAAAAATGCAGTTTTGTTTATGTTAATAATCAACAGCAGGGTATTTTAGTGCAGTTTGAATGTCTTTTTCAGAGAATTTAATTTTCAAAGTAAACATTTTGTTTATAATAGATAATAACAAGTGTAAAGGTGTGGTACAACATATTAAGCACTCAAATAGCTTTAGTCAACTAAATTCTATCAGGTGACACCTTTCCTTGTGGGTAGTTAAGTTTGTGAGCTTGAAGTGCAAAGGCTTTGAAGAGATTAGTTGCACTAAAAGTATAATATAACTCAGCCGGCTGTGAATAAGCCTGATCTGACATTCAGGATGTATGGGCAGACTGTGGTATCCAAGAAAAGGACTGTGCAATCTGGATATTTTAAATGAAATAACTGGATACACATAGAGTCAATTTTGTGATGAGAATGTAAAACGTTTTTGTACTGTTTTTGTGATGTGTGGGTTCAAAATGCTTTGAAGTCCTCAAGATTTACAGCTTTCAGGGTGGTGGGGTTTTTGTAAAATGAAACTGAAGATCTCAAGGCTAAAATTCTGGGATTCATAGGGTTTTCTTTTGAGTTTTAACCTTGGAAGAGGGTATACAACAACATAATTACAGAAGAGTAGACTCATCTGCAGAGAATTGCACCTGGGCTCATTTTCTTCAATTTTAGATGTACTTAGGAATTGTTTGCAAGTCTTGGGCTCTTAAACACTTTACCCACAGCTATGTGCTTCCTCCATTCTTTAAATTGAAGTACTTTGAAAGTCTGCTTGAGTGTTGTGCTCCTCTGAGACTGCTGAGCAGAATCCTGTTTGTTGATGAATCCTGGAGTAGTTTTACTTTGTTTGGGTTCTGGTTATTTAAAAAAAAAAAAAAAAATCTATGTCACTTAATCAGAATGTTTAAGTAGAAAATGTAGATACTTTGCATGGAGCTCATGGAAGAGCAACAAAGCCAAGAGGGAATTATAGAGAGTCATTAAAAAGGAGATGAAGACCTATGAGAGTGATAAAGCTATGCTTATATTTGAACAGTTTTGAACACAGCCGATAATAATTTGGCAACAAAGAACACCCATTCTATAGGCATAAAAGACAGCTAGAGAGGGATGTTTTACACTTCTGTGAGGGGAAGGCAAAAAGTGCAGTATAGAAGGTGGAAAAATGACACAACGGTAGAATAGGGTAAAAGTAGCTTCCCAAGTGAAGTCCAGGAGCTCATTTCTTGTGGAATATCATAAACTATATAGACTGGACAGCACATTTGGAAATGGTGAGAAGTAGTCTGGTTTGGTAGGTAAGATAAATTGGATACTATGAATATATATAAGGATGAATTTATAATGTGGCTGTTGCAGAGATGTTTCACACCTGAGTCTGATTGGAATTTCACTCTTAAGAATTCATTGTCTCTGTTATTCATGAAGAATGCAATATATCTTCTCCAAAATTACTGTAGCAGCTGCTACTGGGCACAAAATGCATCTCTGATACTGCATGCTAGTAGATGTGATCATTAGTTTTCATTAAAATTGTTAGAATGGACTTTTAGAAATTTTTACCAGTGACCTGCTTTGTCTCAAGTTTAGAAATTAAATATATACTCATTATATTTCTCACAAAGTTTAAAACAAGCAAAATGTTCTGTCTTTGTTCTGCTTGGAGCCATTTAAAATTATTAATTATATTTTTTAGTTATTGTGCCTAAATGATATTCAATCTTTTATCTGACCCAGGGAAATTGAAGGGAAATACTCCTTTTCTTTCTTCTTGCATCTTCCTGCAATTTCTCTTTTTTAAAGTAATAAGCTTTTTAGTGCTGTTGGTGGGCTACATTCTCACCTATGTTACTAAGAGTGAGCATTTTGAGAGATTCTGCAGCTATCATTCTCAGTGTTGATATGTATAGAAGAAGCAGCTGGTGATTAAGTGAGCGCACTGTGTTTTCTGACACTGGTTTTGTACATCTCTACTGCTGGCAAGGGAAAACCTGTAGTTCATTTGCCTTTGAATCCTGTATAGCTTTGTCCTATGAGGCGTTAAATGCATATTAATAATTTGTCCTGCTGACATCGGTCTCAATTTTATTGCGAACTGGAACATGTAGCCAAGCAGGCTTCTGCATCCTATTCCTTCCCACTGTGAAATAGGTGTGCTTGCACCTACACTTAGCATGGACTCAGATTTTCTTCTCTGGTATGCATACTGCAGTATTTGCTGAGCCTGCACATCAGCTTAGACTCATGTGCAAGCAATTAGGAAATAAACTGAGCAATCAGGAAATAAACTGAGTGAATTGGAGCCCGAATTTCTGCTTCAAATGCAAGGTAGCCATGCTGAATGGATCTTGGTATTTTGGCTCCCTGAGGATAAGGACTGCGCATCCTTCCTGAAGCGGTGATCGAATTACTGGCGCTGACAACAATGGGAAACAGTGGCTGCTTTGAAAAAGGTGATTCTTTGAGTGTGAACTAGTAGATAAACTTGCCATAATGAAAACAGTAGCTAAAAGTGAATGTGACAGTCCTGTACCTGAAACAGTGGAGAGAAACTAAAGCACTGGGTTTGGTTTGTCATCTTCTGGTCAGAAATTCTGTATACGTAGCATCTTTTGTTACGACAACTAAGTTGTAATGTAGTCATAATGTATACTGTAAGGTCTGCCATGCTGACAGGCTGGGGAGGGTTAGGGTAGGAAGTCCAGAGAGCCATCAACTCAGTCTTGAGACAAAAGAGGTACTTCTGTGAAAATCAGCATTTCAAAAGGGAAATGCAGATTCCCTAAACCTAATTAAAGCCTATTTCATCCTTTTGATGGACAATATGCTGATTCTGTGGCAGGACTGTGATTCTAAATAGCCACAATACTGAAGTGAGTGAGTGTTAGCACTAATGCTGCATCTATAAGAATGGTTGTTGGTCTTTTCCCTGGAGGTTGAGCCTGCCTCTGTGTTTTACTGGTCCGTCCTCAACTCTGCCTGAGCTTCTTCCTAACTGTGCAGAGCTACAGGTGTGGCCCTTTGCCTTTAGCAGTGGGATGTAGTGGCTGGGGACAGCCGTACTCCCCCTTCTCTCACCAGGGGATGCCTGGAAGAGGTGGTTTAAAAGGCCGAAGATACCACTATCCACTTTTGCTGTAGTGCCACTGCTGAGGAAGGCCTCACAGGACTGAATCCTAGCCCCAGCAGATTGGCTGCAGTGTAGTTGCTTAGTGTGGGGAAAAAAAACAGGGATCCCATTTCGGTCCCCCTGCCCATGGTGCCAGTATCTTGAGCCATTTGAAAGATTTAGTGCTATTGTGAGATTTGATAGTATCATGATATTTGAGGGGATTGGAATAATCAATATAGTGGAAGGTTTTAGTATTGTTGTTTTTCATGAGCACTGTATAATGTACAATATTATGATAAATTTCAGTTACATTAATTAAAAGGATGTGTAAGGAAGCATAAAAGGGGTACAGGTGGGGCTGGTGCCGGAGTGTAATTTGCATCCTATTCACTTTAGGTTTATGAAAAGGGCCCAGGGAAAGGGAAAGCAAAATCTGTTCAAAAGAAGAATGTGTCTTTAATTTGAGGTGGCAGATGAGCTGGCTATTAGCTTTTAATAGTTATGAGAATGCGTCACAGACGTTATAGTGACTGTTCCTATTCACAAAAAAAATACAAAACTAATTTGAAACAGAAAACTGAGCTGAAGTAAACCACATATTTTATTATTTCCTTGTGTTGTTTCCAAATCTACTAACTGACTTCATATTTTTGCATCTTATTACAATAATCTTGCTCATGTTTTACTCTTCTGTCTTTTTCCAGTACAAACAGCTTGGTTGGTTACAGACAAGTTGCTCTGGAAGACAGTGTGTTGCGCTGCCTGTGTCTGGCAAATGTATTGGGGCAAGCTTACTGGTCCTCAGAGATCAGGTTTAAGAGTCACCAGCAGTCTTTTTAAAAAGCTGGAAGAGCCAGGATGTGGGCAGTAGTGACAGGTTTGTGAACATAGGACTCCATTAGGTGAAGCCTGTTGTAAGGTAGCAGGAAACTGGAGAAAGAGGCTGAGGAATGAAGACCACTGAGAGTGTGTAATGTAGACTATTCATTGCAAACATTTTTATAATTAAAAAGAGTGGGAGTATATTCAGTTAACCTATCTGCTCTTGGAATTCTGACTTTGAACCTACCTTCTTAGATGTTGATGACACCTCTTACCAAACTAATTGCAGGCAGCTTTTCTGATTTTACCTGTTGCATGTGCTGGGATGAGTGGTTAGAAAGTGAGGCCCTGACCATGGCAATGCCTTGTTTTTAAAATTCACCAAAGCCTTGGATGAGGATTGCTTTTTTGTGTATCAGTAGTTCAGAGGCATCTTTGCTGCTAGTCAATACTGAAAGAGAAAAGAATATGTTTACTAAAGATGGAGAATTGCAGTAATAGAACAGATTTACAGAAAGACAAAGTAATAAAACACATTATTATGCTTAATATTTAGGAAAGAGGTGAAAAATAGGTGTAGCATTGAATCTGTCTACTTGGGTCTTTATTGTTAAAACAGAATTTCTTTAAATTAGGCAACCCCCTATCTTGGATTAAAAGGTGACTCTTGAAAAGAGGACCTCTCTGTGAAAGTTCAGATCAATCTTCTATGCCATCTCAAATTATAATAATCCACTGTTGTTTACTTCTGCCTTTAAATTCTTCCTGCTTTGTTTCTTATGATTAATATTTAATATCAGCTTCTTTCATTCCCTTCTCCTCCCAAGGGTACTTTAATTAGCATTTCTTTTGTATACTTTTTGTCTCAGCTACTCCCTTCTGAAGAGACAGGGCTAAAATTTTATAAGTGATATTATGAGAAATATTAAATGCATGGGGTATTTTACTACATATGTAACCTTGTTATACGTGTATTAAACCAAGAGCATAAAGGCTAGAAATGTAAATGTGGTTGGTGAGGATTAGGTTGTGTAACCCGAGTAGCTTTTCAGAGTTTCCTGTGCGCTCTTGATTTTACCCTCGGTTTTGGGAAACCTTCTCACTTTCACCAATCATTCCAACCCTCAGCAGGATAAAATGGGAAACAGCTGTGGCATGTTTAGTATGCACATGTAAACCTTCATGACAAAAGAAAGCGCTCCCTGCCCTGCCTGCGCCCCGCCCCCCCCCGCCAAAAAAAAAAGGAAGATTGAAATCTCAGGGCAAAACCTATGTTAATAGGAAATGAGACAAATTAAACCAATTACTAATTTGATGCATAGTGATACAATAAAGAGGGACGAAAAAATATCTAATCTCAGTGTGAGGAATTTAAAAGAAACAGAACTACAGGGCAGGCAAAATCTATTTGAAGGATTGCATACTCTGTATTTCCTTACCTTAGCGTGCTCAGTCCTTTTAAAAATTTAAACCAAATAGATTTCTCAGGCTTTGTAGTGCTTTATTTTGGGATTCTGCTAGTATTATTTAATATATTTTAGTTTTAGATTACTGTTTACTCTTGCTCTAAACTTAATCTAAACTTTTTTCCCCTACTGGGAAAGCATATGAAATTCACTACATATGTAGTAACAGGGAGTTTTGCCCATACAGAGGTATTTTGGATTTTACAGTGTTTCCTTTGAATCAGAGGAGAAATCTGTACATTAGATGGCAATCTAAAAGTGACTATTGGCAAATGTTGATTTACTAGGAACTATTGTAGAAGAAATCATAATACATATGTATGGTAATTCATACAGTTTAATATTTATTGTCCAGTGCTTAGGAGACATGAACAGCAGACACTGAATGAATAGTAAAGCCAAGAGACTGTTCAGAGCATATGAGATTAATGAAGTATGCAAAATTTTGCCCAGTCGGGGCTCTTGGAAAGAAAGAAAAATGTATACTGTAAATGAATACATCTGCAAGACAAATACATGCATTCTGTATTGGGAACTCGTATGTCTGTAACTTTGGAAGACACTAACACAGCTAACAGTCAGACATGCTGCTAGTGATTTAATCAGCTCTGTATATAGAAAAATGAGGCATCAATCAAACATCTCAATTCACCCATTGATGAAGAAGCTTTTTTGAAGGCCTGGAAGGCAGAGGCACATTTCAAACCAGAGCAGGCCTTCAATCCTGTAGGTTCAGCATGGTTGTTAACCTTCCTTAGTTCCATGTGTGCTGAATTCAGCAACACAAGGCATCTTTTTCTTACAACACAGAGAAACATAATGCCTTTAGTTATTGGGTAACAGATGTCAAGTAATTAAAGCAGCCCATTTCAAAAGCAATCATAAACTCACAGGGAGATGAAATTTGAATACATTTGAATTCCTGCAGGATTCCATATGTGCTTTTTGGTTTTTGTCTGTGTGTTTACATTTTTAGTAATTTGGTAAAACTGAGATGAGAACTGAATGTTAAAACTATTTTTTGTTGATAAAATATGTGTGATTCCTAATATACAACACTTACTTAATTGGAAAAAGTAAGACTCACAGAAAAAGGTATAACATATCAAAAAACCGAAGGATAGGCTTGGTGGTGTAGATTTTATCTCGCCCTTTTGTTCTCCCTGTGGACTGCTTAACCGCAGGAGTGCTGCTGTTCCCTGGCTACTTTTCTTCCAGCCCTGAAATCTCCCTGGGTTGTTTCAGCTGCAGTTTTTGTTTCTGCACGTGCCCAGAAGTACCTTGATTTGAACAGCTATCTTCTGCCTGTATCAAGTAGGGAACCCTTCATTTTGGGTCTCCTGCTAGTAGGGGAATTCACACCAAACGTAATTTCATCTGTCTTACTATCGAATGGAGTTACAGCTTCCTCCTTTTCTCCATGAGACTGAGGTTGGAGCTGTCACCCACCCATTTTTGCTAGCCTACAGGTTGTGGCTGTGGGTTGCTTCGAGAACCATTTTGGGTCTGTGCCTTCCTCTCTCCCACTGCCTTGTCTCTGCTTTCCCTGACCCCCCACCTCAAGTCTCTCTAGCAGTGTCTGGCCTGGCATGGCGCTCTCCTTCAGAAGGGGCCTGAGAGGCAAATGGAATCTAGTTGGTCTTGCCTATAGGATAACAAACTGTAGAAAGTTGACTGCGTAGTAAGCTTGATGTTGTAATCATTTCTGCTACTGTGTTTTGAAAACAGGAGTATATGCTAGACTATTTGCTGCCCTGTTTCATGTGTTCAAGCTCTGAATAAATCAAGACTGAGATACATGTTTGAGCTTAGTGATTCCCATTTAATGGTTTTGGGTGTCTCTAAGTTTACCCTGGAGGATTTGTTGATCACCTCTCTGAAAAGTATGCCTTTTTCTTACTAATATACAGAGTTTCTAGAAACTTACCTTTTTTCTTTGAATCAGTTTTCTAAAATGTAGGCACAGAATTGCCTGCTTTGTATGTGGGTAAGTCCATTCTTGAGCTTTAACCCTCTAAATCCAAACAACATATTTGGATAACTAGAAAGCATAGCTTTAAATGTTGCCTCAATTAACACATGTAAAACATAATATTTATGAGGAAACCTTTGTAAAAATACACAAATTTTCCTAATGATTTTATTTACTTTTGAACACATTTTCAAAATTCTCAACTATTTCTTTTGGTGGGCTATGATATAAAACTTTACGTCAGTGGGACAAGTCAGTATGTAAATTACTTATGACTTTGTATGATCAGGGTCTAATTCAAAAGGCTTTCACAAACTAAAGTGTCAAGAAAAAAATACTCAGAAGACCAGTACCCCTACACAAGAATCCAGCTTTTAAAGATTATAATCTGGTCTGAACAGATAACCTTTATAGACCTATATCTGTCCTCCTTTCATTTTAAGCCTGTCAAGCTCATTTATAGTTCCATGTTGGTGTTTTCCTCCATAGGATGTTTCTTTCCATGTAATAATAAAAAATGTTCCACTTTAGAATGCTCTGGCACCCAAAAGTGGCAAGAAGCATGAAGACTAATCACAAATACACTGTCATGCCAATAAAGGGTTGTTAAGCCATTAACAACCGACAAATTGGCACCTGGCATTCTTCCTGTTCATTTCAAAGGAGATCCACAGTTGATTTTTCCAGCATCATGCAGTGAGTGGGATGCAAGCCTATAAACTGGTGGTATTCAGAAGCCTATTCTCTCAATGAAAGGTGGCATCCACTGAGTGGCGAGTGCTGCTAATGTTCCTTGGATATTGTTGCAAGTCACACTGATTAAAAAGAATGATTGCTGTAGTGGCAGAAGACCCTAGTCTATACTTGTGAAATAAAAAGGTAGCAAGAATAGAATCTTTTCTATGCAATTTGCAGTTGATTTCTTCTTCATTGTATTTATTGCGCTTCAGATTGATTTCCAATAACATTTCAGTACAAAGGGGAAACTTTTCTGTATTCATCTTTTGATATCACTTACTTTAAAGTGTTTTCATTTCAGTCACTGATTATTGTAGAAATTAAGGTGGGAAACTACAGAAACCAATAGCAAATAACTTTTTCTATTTCCTCTTTTTCTAAAGAACAAACCTGTAAAGCAATAATACAGTTCTTTACAAAAAATCAACTGCACTTTCAATAATTCCTTAAAACTGTTTTCAGTTTTTCAGTTGAATTTTAGAAGCCTTTTTCCAGCAGGGTATCCACTTTCATTGTTACACTGGAGGGAAGTTGATAAAATAGAATACTTAAGCATAAGACTGGGAAGAGACCTTATTTTGTGATCCTGCAACATACGGACTTCAGTTTATCACTGTGATACTAATTGCCACATTGAGAAGAACATTTTTTCAGAGCTTTTGGAAAGTGGAGTTTGGAGGTTTTGTGAAGTGGAATAACTAAGTGGAGTACTTCCTCTAGAAGCTCTGAAGGTAGAACTGAATTAATATAGCCAGAGCCACTAAATGTGGCAAGTTACTTTTTTAATTGCTAAGTCCTCTTTAGACATTTTCTGTTAATCTGCTGTTCTGCTTGAATTGTCATACCTTTCCCAGTAAAAACACAAATATACCAGAGGCAGAGCCAGGTATATTTGTATAGTGCCTAGTGGTTTTTCTTCCTCAGCAAAAATTCTAAACACAAAGTATATGTACTGCTTATTATTTCAGTCATCTTTCTAGTCTCTGACACTTGAATTGGAGGATTCTTTTTTCTCAGGACACTGAGGTGTCATCTTAGTCTGGTCTGCAAGGCTTTTTAGCTGTTAAAACCTCTTGTGCTTCAAGTTGACAGCGAAGAAGCTCTGCAGCTATGAGAGAGAAGCAAGTAAAAAAGTTATATGGCATAATGAATACACAACTGATTTTTCTTGATTATTGTTATTTGCAGCCGTCACAGTAACAGGTTATTACAGTAGAGGAACTGAATCTTGTAGGAGTGCAATCAGTCAGTGAATCTAAGGGAATGGATAATTTAGCTTGTGTTTCTGTGTGAATTGCATCCAAGAGTGGAGGTGGGAAGGTGAGTAGTTGAGGTGAAATTGGCAATATTTCTAAATGTCCAGCTTTAAACAAGGATTTTAAGCATATATAAAAGGTTTAAGGTAGAATTCAGACAGCTAGCCTGGGGCTGCATAATGCTTTCTTGCCATGTTTCTTTCCAGTGAGACTATTACAGTGTAGTGTGTATGTGACCTTGAAGCAGTACACACTGTCACTTTACAGGGCAAACAATGAGATGGTTGCAGGAGGTAGTTTCTCATGCTGTGTACTGTTTAGAGTTTTTATTACATTCAGACTCAAAAGGCAAACATGACAGCTGCAGCATTAAATCATTGAGCTAGGGTCTGTGCTCCAGATTTTGGCAATCACAACTCTTGTTGGTATATAGTGGTAGTTTTTTCTAGGCTTCCACGTTTACCCATTGGCAGTACAGAAAATATGACTTGCAGTGTTCTTAAAGCTGGAAGCATCTGCGTGAAACTTGGAACTGCTGCTTTGTTTCTCAGTCTACTAAGGGGACAACCTATAAGAGGGCACCAGCTGTTAAACCTTTCAATAATTGCCATCTGAACTTCACTGGCTTCACTCAGTTCCTATTTGGGATGATTGTTGGACTTGTTTTGCTTTCAAACCTATCCCTAAAAATCCTACGGTACGAGTATTTAGAATAATGTAAGTTGGACAGAAAAGGACAGATGTAAAGTCTAAGTATATATAGTTCTACTCATCCTTACATGGGCATTAGTTTATTATCCCACTCCTCTGTGTATGTGTTTTTGATTACATAACATGCAGGTTCTCCTGGATTAGTCCTCATCTCTTTGTTGGTAACGTGGGTAACATTCTTTATTAGTAACTTAGGCACTTTAGCACAGGATTCTCTTTCGTTTCTCCCTGATTTATCAGCTTTATGTGCCAGATACATGCATAGATTGAGTGAATGAGGAAGTGTGGCATTGCGTGTCACTTTGGAAGCTTGAGCTTCTGTAGATGTAGCTCATCACTGTGGCCCAAACCTACTGTGTGGTTCCACATGAACATGGACTCAGTAGTATGACTCAGAACTTAGAGGCACTTTTCTGTTGGGCGATGTGATGTTCCTTGCTCTTTCCCCTTCTTCACATCAAGGTTGCTGAATTCGTAGAGTTGTAAACTCAGTCAGGCTAGAAAGGACCTCAGGAGGTCTGTAGTCCAACATCATGCTGAATTTTGGAGAGGACTGAGATAACTAGGGTATCGAACTAAGGTGGCTTTTATTATTCTAGTGCAGAACAGACAGTGCACTGTAGTGCGTAACAGTGTGGAACAGACTAAGCAAAGCAGGGAGATTCCTATGGGGAAAAATTGATAATTCTTCTTCAAAGCCAAATTAAACCATCAACTTGTATGTTAGATTTTTGCTTTCCATAAGCTATGAAAAAGATATGATTATACCAGGTGCTGTGTGAATATATTTTGTCCTCTCCATGTTGGCCATACCGTGACAATCTATACCTGTAAAAGCTTAAGTAAAGCAGTATTTGCTTTGTAGTTTACTGGTTGCCCCAGCTTTGGCATGATAGTTTGGCCCTTCCAGAGGCTTACTGGTGTCAAAGAAGAGGCATTAAGTATTAAATATGAGGCAGAGGGTCTGTTTTTCATCCTAGATTACCCAGGTACTCAAATGCTATGCTGGTAACCCAATGTAGGTTCACCCTACGTAACGTTGGTGTGCAGGCCTAGCCATCCGTGAGCTTTGCGATACTGAATGCAGAACTGTTTGTGCTTCAAGTTTGTCTCTTTGGTTGGAAACTGCGTTTAGATGAACTGTTATAAATCTGTCATTTCAGTCCCCTGTGTCCTTGTATGATTTTTGTATTTCAAATGCTGAATGTTGAAATCAGATGAAGTCTACATTGCTGCAGTCTTCAGTTGCCCAAGTGTAGTAGCCTTACCTCAAAGCAGATACATAGAGATGTTTTCATTTGCTTATTCCGAGGTGGTTTAAGAAAGTGGTAGTCACAGGCTTCAAGTTTATGATAGCTCTTTCCTTCCATGGTGGCGTTATACATGGGATCTGTTGTTCTTAGAGTGATTATGTGGTCATTGCTCATTTTTCAGGTGTTTTTTCTTGTTGGCATAGTGGTGGTGGTTGCTGTCACTGATGTGGGGAAATGAAGGTATTAGCCAGAATGCACTGAACTTGCAAGCATACAGAACAGCTGTAGGATAAGAGTGAGTGGGAACAGGATGATTTCTGGGAGGTTGAGCTTGTGCAGTCAGAGCATCACTGACCAGAGGAGATTATGCAGGCCTGTCTGTGGGCAATTTGCTCTCCTTGCTGGACATCCAGGTCATCCATCAGCTGTCAGGGGAATTAACTGAGTTGGGAGACTAATAAAGATTCCAGTATGTGTTGAAACAAACTTAATTGAGACAAGACCCTTATCAGTGTCATTGGGAGACTTAAGAGTTGCCTTGCTGTTTGATAGAAGACACCTAGTCTGTGCAAAGAATATATAACAGGCAAGTGTGAAAGGTAATGTTTGGGCAATGCTGTCAGAAATGGGCAAAGGTTACCAAAGTTGTTGTGTTATATTGTGAAATGTGACAAGCCTGCCCTTATCCAAGTGTGAAAGAAGTCCTAGAAGGTTGGGAGTTTGGGAGCCAAGATACAAGAGAAGCGCTAGCTATAACTGTCAGATCCTTCATGTCCCTGTGCTTTGGATGGAAAGAGCTGACTCAAAAGAATAAAGAAGAGTTGGAGACTGCTGGATATAAGCTGCTTGGATTGCCACCAGGAAAAGTATAATGCATTTCAAGAATGCAGCAATTCAGCCAAGTCTAATTTTTAGAAAACAAGTAATGAAGAATGAAAAACTCTTTGAGCTAGATGTGCAGGCAGGAAATAGAACTGTACAGAAAATAGACCTAGTTATTTCCTATAAAGATGTGTGACAACTAGCCAAGTTGTGAAAGTGTTTATATTTGTTGTTTATAGTACACAGGCTAATAGAAGGACTTGGAAACCAGGATGTTGAAATCAATGCACTAAGTGCTGAATAGGGGTATAAGGAAATACTGCAAAGAGGATACCCAAACTAAAGTATTCATTCAGCATGTGTGCTGCTTATCTTCATGTTTATATGGGAGACTCATGTGACAGGATCCCATACCCTGCTTTCCTGCAGTGATTCTGGCTGTTTGTGCAGCATGGGGTAATCTCTCTAGACCTCACTGATCAGTCTCTCTGTCAACTACGCTTAGCAGATAGGTGAAGAGTAGGAGGACCTCCATGCTGTCTTTCCAGAAGCTCAGCTTTCTGGATATGTCTGTGTGTGGTGATCTGATCCTTGTGCTGACAAGAAAAGCAGATCATGTTCCATCATATCCAACAGGAGGATGCATCTCATGCCATCTGTATGTGCAAGGAGTCATCAGGCTTTGCAAACCTCATACATTATATTAGGAAAAAACCAAAACTGAGAGGTGTGGGTGCGCATTGTGAAGTCAAAAAGAACGACTGAAAAGTTCAGTCTGTTATTCTCAGTTGGTTTTGGCAGATTGTAAAGGACTGTGACTGAATGCTGATACTGTTGAAAAATAAAAGTTGAGTGTGATATGTATACACCAAGATCCAACTTCTGTCCATTTTAAAACTCTGTAATGTGAAGAGGGGAATAACTACATGTGTGCCCAGTGCTCTCCACAGCTCTTCATGTTTTTTGACCATCTTTGAAACACCTGAAAAAGGGTCTGGTATCAATAGACTGAAGTGTGTTGATTGACTGCAATTTCCCATACAGCAGAAAGTACCTCAGCTAGAAAATGTTTCACAGCACACAAATTTTAATGTGCTAAAAATGATGTATGTAGATAAAAAGGCTTTTAGTCAGAAAAACTCGATTATGTAGACTTTCAAAGTGCTGGGGTGGAAGAGAGGGAGGTAATTCTGCTCCCATGAAATTGACAGAAGTGTGGGCAGGACTGGAAATCCTTCTGGGGGTGATAGGTTTTTTCGAATTTATTTAAATACAGATAAATGCTGTAAGGGCACCATGATGGCCAGCTGCTCCCTGCTGGTTGGGCCACTGGGAGCATAGGTCCTGGCAGCCCCATATGATAAGGGCAAGTATTATTACTGAATGACAATATATTGTGACCTGGTA